>NC_081171.1:5158894-5306394 GCF_012432095.1 Onychostoma macrolepis
TCTATCTGTCTATCTGTCTGTCTGTCTGTCTGTCTATCTATCTGTCTGTCTGTCTGTCTGTCTGACGTTCTATCTATCTATCTGTCTATCTGTCTATCTGTCTGTCTGTCTGTCTGTCTGTCTGTCTGTCTGTCTGTCTGTCTGTCTGTCTGTCTATCTATCTGTCTATCTGTCTATCTATCTGTCTATCTATCTACAGTATCTGTCTGTCTGTCTGTCTGATTCTTCATGATTCTTTGGGTTATGTTATTCTGAAGGAGCACGTTTGTCTTCATAATCTTTAACAAAAATGAAATAAATCTGAAACTATTTTTTTATTTTTTACTTCTGATGTCATCAAACTCCTCCCCTCCAGTCACATGGTTCAATTCTGATATTATTGGCTACTTTTCAGGATTCTAACAGTTTTTGATGGATGTAATCAAATCCCGTCATACTGTACATTTACTCTAAAATATGTCACATTACACAAGTAAAATGGGTTGTGAATGTCATGATGTATTGATTTCAGTGTCTGTCTGATGAAAATATGACACTGATTGACTATTTACTGTTTCCAGATGTTTCCGTGAGCATAAACTCTAAAAGCAAAAAGCTCTGAAAAGGTTTCTGGCACATTTATGTTCATTGCAGATAATCCATGAGTATTTTTCTACCAGCCTGGAAGCAGGAAACAGCAAAATCGGTGCGGTGCACATAAATTCCCGCTCAGAAAACAGGCCGTTCAATAACACAACACTCATTACTCAAGAGCCGCCGCCGTTAGTCCACGCCACAAAACTAACTCGAGTCCTGTTTCCCTGAAAGGTCCCGCAAGAGTCGCAGAGGGCCCGCAGTATCGCCGAGATTTTGCGTCTGTTGCATTTTCCACTAGTACGTAATAAATATGTCACAAAAATGAAGGTCACCTAACCTCGGTGCATCAAGACGTATTTGGCAGAACGGCATAATGCCTTCCAAGTTTGTGGAACAAATGAAATTCTGCTGCTCTGTTGCACTTTGCATCCAAACAACCATTACAACTGGCTTTATATACTGTCTGAGCAGCAGACCATCAAATGGTGTTTTTATTCTTGTGCTGGAATGCTCCACACTGTTGAGAATAGAAATCCATCGCTCGTATGCAAAGGACTGGAGCCAATCTATATCTTCTGGTGAAATGATAGTTTCATACAGGATTAAAATTGACCACGGCATCTGTGACTGTAGCATTACATTTGCGTAAGGCGTCATTGGTGCTTTTTTGGAGGTAATTGGGCTTTTTTCTGGAAGTTTCTTGGGAAGCAGAGTAGGAATTACTAGATTAAGCACTCCAGAATATGTTTGCGTTCTGTGGCACGGCTCTGATTCATATTTTATGTTGCTTTTTGTTTGTTGATAAAATGTGAAGACAATATCCGCTGATTTTCTTCTCCACCAACAGTCGTTTTTCATCCATCAAGGCATTCTTCTCTCCCCATCTTTCGGCACTTGCTATAACTGATTTAGCATTTATGGTGGTAAAAAATTAATCTAAATGTCGGCCAACAGGGAACGCAGAAGCTCTGGGCTGATTTATTTCCGACTTAATTCAGAATGGCTTGACATGATGAACGCTACAGAAAGTGGGCAGTTGTGTTTTGGAAGCATTAAAGCGGCTGTTGTGAGTTGTTTGATTGAAAATCGTAAATCAGTGGACTCAAACCTTGGACCAGAGAGCTGAGACTGTAAACACCAGAGAGCCTGTGTCGTGTGTGTTATTAGCCGATACACTGACTTCATGCAGATTTACTTGTGCTTTAAGTGATTGAAAAGGAATCTGATTTATGTGCATTTGAATACATTTTAGGGCACTTTTCAGTTTTTTAAACATATCTGTGTGTGTTTCACACCAGTGTTAGGCAACAACAGAGTTGTATGCACCATTAAGCCGGAAGTTATTATTCCAATATCTAGCTGTACATGTTAACATTAACTTGCTCAGCAAGATTCTCTTCAAAACTGTTGCTCTGCCGTGACACTAGTTTACCGTAGTTTACTAGTTTACTAAATATGGATGAAAATTAGCATATACTATACTCCTTATGTACAGTGCATATTTCTCAGCTTTTTTGTCTTTAATCATGATTTTTGTTCTGTCCCTATATGCAAATAAACTAATAAATAAAAATAAAATCTGTGCAATACATAGGGTATGTTTTGCACCTTATACTGCCTACGATGAATGTGAGGGATGCACTTTGGCCATGTTTTAAAAAAAATCTGAAATAGAACTAAAATATAGTCATTTATTCATATTATTCTAAAATAAATATAATATCTATTTTCTTTATCAATTAACTTCTATTAACTAAATTAAATCAACATTTGGTGTGAGCATCCTTTGTGTTTAAAGCAGATTTTGCCCTAGGTACACATCGTTTTTCAGGTAGCTTTGCAGGGAGGTCTCTTGAAGCGTCTTAGAGACGTTGCCACAGTTCTTCTGGATTTAGTCTGTCTCAGTTTGTTCTGTTTCTTCATGTCATTCCAGACAGACTGATGATGAGGAGATCTGATCTTTGTGTGGAGCACTGGCTGTTGTCAGACAAAAATCTCACTGGATTATTACAATTAATGGCAAAATGAATGTTTGGAAATGTAAACTGATATTTCTTACTGACACACTACAGCAAAAGATAGAAATAACTGACTTAAAACCATTTTTTAGCTGGTGAAAATACTAGTGTTCTAATCATTTTGGCCACCACTGTATACAGTATATATTCAGTTTTATTTTAGTATCATTGATACGCTATTAAATTCTTTAAGAATTTTAATTTTATTTTTTCTATTTTCTATTTTAGTAATTAATTATGTGTTGTGTGTTTTTGTCATTTTTATTAGTTTTTTTTATTTTTATTTTTACATTCATTTTAATGTATTGGTTTATTTAGTTTTAGTTATTTTAGTACTTCTAGTTAAACTAAATGAGAAATGTTGGCTTGGCAACTACTGTAGTTGAAATAAAATAAAATAAGTTAAGTTTTTTTGTATTTTATTTAAGTTTATTTTGTTTCAAGTAAAAACAATATGTTTTTAATAGTTTTTTGTATATAGTTTTAGTTTACGATAATAACCCTGCATATATCCTAAATTGATATATTTAAATGAATTATGAAGCAGATTCTTGATGTTTCTGGTCACTGGTCATTATTAATTTGTATCATCTTTTGTTTGACTCTGTAACATGATATATAAATAGTTTTGTTAATATAAAATATCCCACACTAATAAAAATAAAAATTGTAGAAACAATTTTCACTCAGAAAATGCTAGTAAATTTCACAAATAATTACAAAGAATTGATAAGTAAAACACTGAAGATTTGAGATTTTTGATGTGAGATTTTGAAGTAGTAAGACTGAAATCATATTTTCTTGTAAATAACAATCTGTTTTATATATTATGCAATGCATACAGTGTTTACACCAGTGTATTTCCATATTTAAAGATGTGCCGTCAGTCGCTTTCGCTATGTTAAGTTGCTACTGTAGCAGTTGCTGCCAGAAAAGGACTAATTTTATTCAGAAGGAAATAAATACAGAGAACTGCACAGTTGTAAATCACTCGATTCAAAATAAACAGAAACACTTTGAGGCAGTAGTCATAATTTATAATAAATCTTTGTTTTGTGCAGGCATGCATGGGAGCGAGTGCATATTTTGGGCGTTTTCCATCTAGCTTCGCTTCTGAGCTCAGATGCAGGTGAGGTTAGCGCGGCATAGTGTTTCTTTCTCTTTGTTTGAGCGCTTGGCAGGGAAAGAAGATCTCTGGCTGGCCGTCTGTCTGTGGTAAAAAGGCAGCAATGAAAGTCATTCACAGGGGCGTCTCACGAGACCCTGGGCCAAAGCTAATCACAACTTCGACCCACTTCTGGATTCCAATGACTGAATCAATTGAGCTGAGGTCTCTCGACGGAGCACAACAAAGTCGGTGTGACTGCAACTTTAGCCTGCTGCGGCCCAGCGCCACAACACCGCGGTTGCCTGCCCCGTCTGTGATTGGCACAGAGGTGTGCTCTTGATACTATATACAGTCAATAACAAAGAGCCCGGCACAGCTATTGAGTTCAGTTACAGACCGTCTCTCCTGGGCCTTTTGTTTGGATGGGAAAAGCTGTGTTGAAAACAGAAAGGCATGTTGGGATATATTGCTACAAATTACAATAGAGAGGAATCCTGTTACATGTCTGTATTATGAATTGAAGCTAATATTATTGGATCTATCAATAGTAACCATGGTTTTCCCTCTCTTTAGGGTGTGGCATTTTTGTATATGAATCATACAACTGTATATACACTACTTTTTTAAGTTGTTGTTTTTTTTAAGAAATTAATACTTTTTGTTTATCAATGATGCATTTAGTTGATTAAAAGTGCCAGTAAAGCCATTTATAATGTAACAAAAGATTTCAATTTCAAATAATATATTATATAAATAATATATAATATATATAATGCTGTTCTTTTGAACTTTCTATTTAACAAAGAATCTCGAAAAGTAAAATGTATCATGGTTTCTACAAAAATATAAGTAATGATGCTGAACATTCTGCTTTACATCACAGGAATAAATTACATTTTAAAATATATTCAGACAGACAAGTGGTTATTTTAAATTGTAAAAATATTTTTCAATATTGCTGTTTTTACTGTATGTTTGATCAAATAAATGCAGCCTTGGTGAGCATAAGAGTTCCTTTAAAAACATAAAAAAATCTTACTGACCTCAAACTTTTGAATGGTAGTGTTCTTTGGTACTTCACTCTACTATGGTATCACCACAGTATGTCATGTCCCATTTAACTTTGAAATGTGAGTTCAGTGTGAAGCAATATAATAAAGGTACACCACATAATTCTGTGCTCTCTCTTTTGACGTCTGTGGTTGTAACACAGAAATGCAAGGTTTAAAACAAAAGAATGTTGGGAAAGTGTTTGGATTGTGAAAAGTGGTTTCTGTGTGTCTGGTTTTTGGAGTGGAAGGGCTAAAATATAAAAGCGATTGGGGACGTCAAACGAAAAGCAATTTTGAGGTGTAGAGAATTATTTTATTTTAATGAGAGATACATTTTTGGTCTTTTATAATAATTTACCCAAAGTAAAGCCAGATCTACAGTACGTGTTAAGAAAGCAAATGGGCTCAATTTCAGGATCATTTTTAATGTACAGTATATTTACAGTTCTAAATTCTTAACCCACTGCTTGATAGATAAAGAAATGATAATCATAATCATCTCTTTCTATGTTCCCCTAGTTTTGGTTTGTCTTCTGGGACGTCGTCCCTCGGCGCCTCACAAACTTAAGTACTTCATCTATAAAGGATTGAAGTTTTGTCAGTCACAAGCCAGGAAGCAAAGTCTGTCAGGTTTTGAGAAGCAGTAGATGTTTATGTTACCAACGTTCTTGCGTTTCTGTCAGGTTGCAGGCTCTAAGGAAGGAGAAGTCACGTGACGCCGCTCGCTCGCGCCGGGGGAAGGAAAACTTTGAGTTCTATGAGCTGGCAAAGATGCTTCCACTCCCCGGCGCCATCACCAGCCAGCTGGACAAGGCCTCCATCATCCGCCTCACCATTAGCTACCTTAAGATGAGGGACTTCGCCAACCAGGGAGACCCGCCGTGGAACCTGCGCATCGAAGGACCGCCGCCCAACACCTCAGTCAAAGGTAAGAAGCTTTCTTCTGTGCAGAAGTTTAATTCTGCTCTTTTTGTTGTAATAATGGATTATTACAGTGTTTTTGCAATGTGATGTATAGCACGTTTTTTGAACATTAAAGCATGTCAACATATTCTGTTACACCAAATACACAAAATAATGATCTTTAAAAAAAGCATCATATGACCCCTTTAATGTGAAATCGCCTTTGTGCTAAAACGCATATAATGGTAGTAAGCAAGTAGACGAGATGCTGCTATGTTTTTTGTTTTTTTTAGTTAATATTTTGAAAATAGTTTTGATTTGTATATTTTCTGTTTTAATTTTAATTGTAGTTAAAGTTTTACCAATTTTGTTGTGTTTTTGTTATTTTGTATTGTTTTTGAAATATTGCTTTGGCAACTAGCCAAAATGAAATAAGTTTCAGGTTTTAATTTCAGTTAAAGTTTCTCTTAATTCAAATAACTTTTTTTATTGTTTTAGCTAACTATAATAACCTTAGTTATTTTTGCTGACACTACTGCAAATATACAAATATATAACAAATATACAAGCTGCAAATATCTGTTTTATTCAACTAACTTGCCTGCAAGTCTTCCTTTAGTGGATAGTTCACCCAAAAATGAAAATTCTGTCGTCATTTACTCTCATTGTGTTGTTCCAAACCTTTATGCATTTCTTCTACCAAACACAAAATAATATATTTAGTTTCGGTTCCCATTGACTTCCATTGTATTATTTGTCCATACTGTGGAAGTCAATGGAACTCGAAACCATTTGGTTACCATCATTCTTCGAAATTTCTTATTTTCTTGTTCCAAAGAAGAAAGAAAATTAGTTTTGGAATGACATTTTATAAATAATGACAGAAATTTCCTTTTTTGGGTGGACTATCACTTTTATAAGAGTAATTGTAAGTATGAACTGCTTTATACACACTGAGGTACTATTTGAGATGATTGTCAGTGGTAGTCAACTGCATGCAGTACACGAAATCAATCATCTGTTAGTGCTTTTGGTTGCCAGCAAGGACAGGAAGTAGACAATGAAACTGTGGATGTACATTAAAAAAGTCGAGTGAGATGTGCAGAGTGGTCATAACTCGCTCCCTCCTGACTGGAGTTTGTTGCACTACAGGCTCGAGAAGAAAAATAGCTGTTGGTTATAAATAAACAAGGACCGTGTCATGCCCTACAGTAGCCTAATTAGTTACGAATGTCAGTACACTGAAGCAGCCTATAGATTTAACAGTAACTATGGATTCTTAGTTGGACTGTAACGATTAGGTGAGTAATGGGCCTGGTTAATCAACTAATGCTAATTGGTTGGTGATAAAGGATGCGGTCGGGATCAATGAAAATAAAAAGATGCGTTCAATACTTGCTCTTCTCGTTATATTTGACTGCTGTGGCTAAATCTAATATTTAAAAGAGTTCATTTGCTATGGGTTTTTCAGTGTATTTGCACTGACAGTAACATGTTTCTAGTGCCTGGGTTTCTATCAAAAGACAAACTAATATTTCCAATAGCTACATTTGGCATATATATATATATATATATATATATATATATATATATATATATATATATATATATATATATATATATATATATATATATATATATATATATATATATATATATTTATTTTTTTATTTTTTTTTTACTTTTATACTATTTTATACTATGTTTTATTTTATACTATTTATTTATAATTTTGTAATTATTTTATTTTAAATTAAATATTATTTTAATTATTTTATTTTATTTTATTTTATTATCTTTATTATATTTGTATATATTATTTATTTTATTATATTTTATTCCTTTTTATTTTATTTTATTTTATTTTATTCATTACAGCTACTTTGCACTTAAGTGTGAATTATTGACTGTACATTTGGCATGGCTGTAATACCATGAATGTTGTTAGAGGCAACAGTAAATTGTTGCAGTTTTCAGCGGCTTTGTTCTGTGTATTCCGGCCGGCACACAACAGATGGTATCATTGTTGTCTCGCTTTGAAGAGCCGCATGCATTTTAATGAGAAAATGTATATGGTGAATAATTCGGTGTAGAGCCGGTCCGCAGGACTGTTGCCTTTTACACGTCTGACATCGACGTGCTCGACATGCAGTGCAGGAAATGATGTAAGCGAAGGAAATGAATAAAGTGCATCGCATCCCCATGTATTAATGAACGCTCAGCAAGGTGAATCCAAACCCTCTAGGACAATGAGAGGCTCTTTGTGTCCTTCCATCTCATTGACAGCAGCCGTTTGAATTGAATCAGTAGCGCGGCCCATTTTATTTGCACTACATTTCGAACAGAACCTGTTATCGATTCCCGTTTTGCCGCTCTGCATCGCTAGAGCTAATGGATACTCAGCCCTGCTCCTGATTCCTCCGAGCTCATGAATCTCTGTTTATTTTCCGATCGGAGCGAGGAGATGAGGGCTGACCTACAGCGGCAGAGCTCTCTCTCCTCATCCTCTGCTGACTCCTGCCGGATTGTTATTTAGACTAAAAGAGGTGCATGTGTTATGATTGGCGTACAGCTGACCGGGAGGCGCGCCACACGCCGTAATGCAGAGCATGCTAATACGAGCATATGGTGACTTATTGCATCAGGCCCGGAGCTCAGAGGGCAGGGCCCGTTTCTCCTTCCGATTGTTTGTGTGCACGAGTCAAGGTGAGTCGGAGGAAAACGATATTGTTTCCTGGGCCTGGAAGTAGCCGGTTCATTTGTCAGTGCAGACTTCCAGGCAATTTCCCAGTGACTTTACATAGAGATCCGAAGCCGCCGCTGCTGTTATTATACAATATTTGCTGTGAGAAGAAGAAGAAAAAATCAAGTTGACTTTTTGTAAGGCATTTCTACATAATAACTGATGATTGTAACCTTTTGGGAAATCTCCGAACAGTGTCGTTTGGCAAATCTCATGTGAATCGAAATGATTCTTTGCTTAGAGGAAAATCTACCTGTGCTCTTCTGGATCTTTTTCATGTCTGTGTGAATAAAGAAAATATATCAGATACAAGAAACATACACAACCTCTCAAATGTTTGGTGTCATTTAAGATTTCTTTTAAAGAAATGAATACTTTTATTCAAAAATGATGCACTAAATTGATCAAAAGTGACAGTAAAGACATTTATAACGTTACATAAGATCTCGATTTCATTTTCTATTCTTAAAAAAAATCTAAGTTTCCGCAGAAATATCTGTTCAACATTGGTAATAATTGGAAATATTTCTTGAGCAGCAAATCAGCATATTAGAATGATTTCTGAAGGATCATGCAATTTCTCAGCGACTTTAAATAGCGATTGGAAGCTGTCGGTGCTGTTTTTATACAATATTAGCTGTGAAAAGAAGGGGGGAAAAATCAAGTTGACTTCTTAGAAGAAAATCTTCTTGCATTTTTCCTGTTCTACTTCGTGTCTGTGTGAATAAAGATACAATGACAGAGACAAGAAACAAGAAACAAACAGACTTTCAAGGTTGAGGTCATTAATATATAATTTTTTTTTTTAAAGAAATTAATGCTTTTTTCAGGAAGGATGAGAGTAAATACATTTAGAATATTACAAAATATTTATATTTCATATCAATAATGTTTCTTTGAACTAATCACTAGTCAAGTATCCCAGTTTCCACAGAAATATGAATATGTTTTCAACACTGATAATAAGAAATGTTCCTTGAGCAGCAAATCAGCACATTAGAATCATTTCTGAAGGATCATGCAATTTTCCCATGTCAGATCTGAAGCCGCCGCTGCTCTTATTATACATTATTTGCCATGAAAAGGATAAAAAAATCAAGTTGACTTCTTGTACGGCGTTTCTACATAATAACTGATGATTGTAACCTTTTGGGAAGTCCCCGAACAGTGTCGTTTGGCAAATCTCATGCGAATCGGAATGCTTAGAAGAAAATCCACCTGCATTTTTCCAGTTTTTTCGTGTCCGTGTGAATAAAGAACAATTTGGAGCTGCCATTTGTACGGCGGAGAGTCGCCAAACACCATTAAAACAAAGCCGCCTTCTGTTGAATGCAAAACCAGGGTGACAAAGCATAGAATTCAGGCCTTTATCTGTAATAAAAGCCGGCTGTATTACTGGCATCGCAACTGAAAGTATTTGACCTCCGTTTCTCAAGTGTTGATTTATTATCATAAGTCGTGCGCTAGCCGCCTCTCTCCTTTTGCGCCTGTTGACCTTTACCGTAATTGACCCATCAACTAATTTTTTTGGAGCGTTTTAACCGAAATTTGCTAGTCTCTGTCAGAAGCGTTTCACATCTGTTGAAGGACACTGCACAAACAAGCATGACCTTTCTGTTGTTTGGAGGATGGCGCGGGCCCCTGACCCCCCTCCACCACCTGTGCATTCATTATTCATGCATGCAGAGCAGCGAGCAGTCGCCAAAATGCCACACTTCACCAAGCGCACACCCCCAAACTCTACAGCGCTGCCTGCACAATTGACACGTTTTGTGCCTGTAGTTAGCCGCCGAGTCGAGGACACATATGCCAGTTGTCCTTTTATGATCACCGGAAAGGAATTCCAAATGGGCAGAAATGTTTGCAAAATAGCAGCTTTCCGTCGGAATGTCAAAAACTCGCTTCTCCGTCTTAATCACCCAGGGCGTAAACATCTTGCGCCAACGGCTGCTCGGAGACTGATATTAACGGAGGGGAATTAATTGAGTGAAATGCGAAATTATTTTACATGCACTGCTGGTGCCCACAGGGAGATAAATCACAAACGAGATCTCTGTAACGACTCAATTGTTTCTCCTAGACAGCGATGAGATTCAGTGGAGAGGAAATGGAGGCTTGGGAGAAAAAAATTAGGAATAATAAGATTTAAATTTGAACATTCCTCATCAATTTTTCCCCCCAAGATCAAATTCATATCCATGTTCTGTGCAAATTTATTTTATAGCTGTAAACTCTTAATCTATGTTGATGTACACTAATGATCAAAAGTTTAGACTCTGTTTATTTGATCAAAAATATCATTTCAAATTAAAATAACTGTTTTCTACTTATATGTAATTAATGTATTTAATTATATGTATTTAAAAATGTAATTTATTCATGTGATGCAAAGCTGAATTTTCAGCAGCCATTCTTCAAGATTTAGTGTCACATGATCTTTCAGAAATCATTCTAATATTTGCTGCTCAATTATCAATTGTAATTGGTGCTCAGTTTTTATTAAATTATGCATTTTTTTATGATTCTTTGATGAATATAAAGTTGAAGAAACAGAATATATTTGAAATGGAAATCTTTTGTAACAAATTTCATTACTGCCACTTTAAATCGATTTAATGCATCCTCGATTAATACAAGTGTTTGTTTTTAAAAATAAAAAAATAAACTCTGTAATTACTCAATTGTTTCTCCTAAATAGAAAATGGAGGCTTGGGAGAAAAAAAATGAGGAAAACAATTCTCATCATTTTTTACCCCAAGATCAAATTCATATTCATATTCTATCCAAATTTATTTTATAGCTGTATAGGCCTACACTGGAAAAAGAAAAAAAGAAAAGAAAAGTTGAGACAATTTAAAATTTTAAGGCAACCAGCTTCCGCAGATTTTTGAGTTTGCTCAACTTATTTTTGTGGGAGATTCTCACATTTTTGTTGTATAAACTTTAAACGACAAAAATATGCTGAAGCTGGTTGCCTTAAAATTTTAAGTTGGCTCAACTTGTTTTTTGTTTTTTTTGTTTTTTTACAGTGTACTGTTACTATATGTAGATGTACGGTCAATGTTTTGGAGTCTGTAAGATTCATGTTTTTGGAAAATGTCTGACTGCATTTATTTGATCAAAAATACAGTAAAAATTGTGAAATATTATTACAATATAAAATAAATGTTTTCAACTTGAATATATTTTAAAATATAATTTATTTCTTTGATGAAAAGCTGAATTTTCAGCATCATTACTCCAGTCTTCAGTGTCACATGATCCTTCAGAAATCATTCTAATATGCTGATGATTTTCTGCTCAATTATTATTGGTGCTCAATTATTAATAATAGTTTTTATTAATAAATCATGCATTTTTTTATGATTCTTTGAAGAATATAAAGTTCATTTACCTGAAATAGAAATCTTTTGTAAAACTATAATTGTCTTTACTGTCACTTTTAATGAATTTCATGCACGCTTGATGAATAGAAGTATTTATTCCTTTAAAAACACTTAATGACCACAAACTTTTGAACATTCTTGTGATTGATTTATGTCTCTTCAGAAATTCTAAGAGAAACATCTGAGGCGATGGTGAGTGCTTAAAGGCAGCTGAGATCTCGTGAGCTGTAGTTTCCTCAGGTGTGGGTTTATTCTGTCGTTGCGCCGTTCTACTGTAAACATCCTGTTTGTATTGGCGGTTTTCTCATCAGTGGGGTTATAATCTATTCAGCAGTCAGTGGAAGCGTGTGGAACATACTGACAGAAACACACAGTGCTTTGTTGTGTGTGATTAATACCTGAGATGCGGCGGCCCGCTGTCTTTATTAGAGGCAGCGCTGGAAGCCGCTGCGTGTTCGCTGGTTATCAGCGTTTGATCTCTGGTGACTGCTGCATCGCATAGATGTGTCACTCAGCCGAACACAACCAAACCTCCTGCTTTTCAAGCCACTTATTTATAGTGAAGGAAAAAAAAAGATTTCGTAATCATCTCCTTTCTTTGTTTGCTTGTTTTTGGCTCGTCTTCTGGGACGCTGTCCTTCGGCACCTCATAAACTCAAGCGTTTTAACAAGCATAATGGCTTCTCTTGAAGTTTAGTCATCATAAAAAGTTTCCTTCATTTTTTTTTTTTTTTTTTTTTTGACGTAACGGCATGCTTTTCCAGAGTAGCAGCCAAATGTCCATGTACTTGTCCCAATTAGCATAATTTCATCAATAAACTCGGAGAGACCTTGAAGAGAACTCCCCCTCCTCTCCCCCGCGCTACATCTTTGACGTCTCGTTTTCTTCACGCCTGACATTTAGCTACACCCGTGAGCTTCACACTGTTTCATACCGCCCTTCTCTACTTCAATACTGTAGCTTCACACTTACACTTACAATACTGTAGCTTCACACTTATGCATTTGCAATCAATATGCATTTAATCAGTAACTGTATACATTTCATTGGTGTATTTGTCTCCTGGAAAGCAAACCCATGACCTTGGAGTTGTTAGAGCTGTGCTTTGTTAGTTGAACTACAGGAAGATGCTAATTTAAAGAAGTACAGTCTAACTAGCCTTTTGAAAGAATAGCTACTGTACATTACAAGCTAACAAGAAAAATATTTTGAGCTATATTTATTTATTAGTATATTCTTTCCTTCATTGGAATGAAACGATGGACTAAAATGAATCAGACATTTGAACATGATTTAACACCGCTTGGGGAGTAGCTTTGGTGAGCATGTATTATTACTGACTAAACATAAAAAGTCATATGAACAAACCACAGAAATGGAAAACATGCTTACTATTTACTGAATACTGCCTAATTTAACAGTAGTAAATGAACCAGTAGACATTATTCCATGATAAACATTTCGCTTAGAAGTATGCCTCGTTGTGTCTCATGACCTCATCATGTTGCATATGATTTCCAGCCTGTTATCTTAGTGAAGAAAAATGTTTTTTATTTTATTTTATTATTGTTTTTTGCAGTGAAAAGTAAGATTAAATTAAAATTTAAAAAAGGGAAGTTTCTATAATTTCTTGTAGTTCATTCACTTGAAAATAGTGTTAATTTCGTTGTTCGTTGACAAGCTTTTTTCCCATGACGAAGACGAGATGACAATAAAGTCAATTAATGATAACTATGATGATATTAACATGCAGTTTCATTGACAAAATAAGACGTGACTAAAATGTATTAAAAAAATAAAAACTTTAACAAAAACCTCTTTATTTTCGTCAAAAACGGAGACAAAAAAAACAAACACAGATAAACAAGCTGGAGTTTAGCGATTTCCATGTGAGATGTTCATCTTAAATGAAAGTGTCACTCAGTCGTTCTGTGTTCTGTCGTGAGATCTCAACTGTATTGTTTGCGATTGTGGTTGCTGTATAAATGCACTTACTCAACCGCTGTGGTTTTAATAGAGAAATAGGCTATTGCAATTTGGAATTATAGTGGAATTACTTGGAATTTCACTGTTATAATATTTTTCATTTGTTTTAGCAGTTTTCATAATGTAGACAGATAGATTACATAAGTCTCTGGTATTAATTTAGATAATAAAAAGCTTAAAATAAATCAGTACACTAGATGAGGTAAAATACACAATGAGTTCTATTGATTTGTGCTTACTGGTGAAAGTGCAATACCTGAAAATCAAAAGTAAATTTCTCAAATGACAACAATCATTACGATTTTAAATTTGAGCAAAAATAATTTTTATCAGTTTAACCATTATAAAGCATGACAAAAATGTGACTAAGATTTGACTAAAACCTGACTAAAAGGCTCATGAATTTCATTGACTTAAACTTGACTAAACAAAAACAGGACAAGACTAAATATGATAACTAAAATGTACATTTGAGTAAGACTAATACTAAATAAAAAATGGCTGCCAAAATTAATACTGCTGTACAGTTAATAATAATCTTATCACTAAAATGTCAAGTTTTCATTGACTAAAACTAGACTAAAATACTTTAGATTTTCATTGACTAAAACTAAATAGGATAAGGTTGACTAAATATGATAAAAACTAACAAGGACATTTAACACGAGACTAAGACTAAAGGCCATTGCACACTGAGTCTGAAATTTTCACACGTTAAAAAAATAAATACGACCTCACGTTGTGTCAATCACGTTTACACACTCCCTTCGAAACTTTAGTCTGTCATAAAAAAAACTAGGATCAGGTTCGATTTTCTGCGTTTTCGCATCCGTAGCATGCATTTTGATAGGAAAGGGTGACGAATGCGAAAATTTCGGGCTCGGTGTGCAATGGCCTTAAGACTAAAATTGAAAATAGCTGACAAAATTAACACTACTTGAAAAGCTCAAGTTGTTCGCATTGCATTTTAGGATTGCGTGCACCATGCTGTGTTTTATACCACACATTTTAGCAAATGTACAGTAGTTGATCATTTCAGTGTTCCATGCATAGACAAAATATACCATATATATATATATATATATATATATATATATATATATATATATATATATATATATATATATATATATATATATATAGACATACACACACACACACACACACACACACACACAAACACACAGTATGTTATTATCAGTGTTATTTTTTGTATCATTGTTATAGTTACTATTATAATTATATTATAACATTTTGTTTCAATTAATTATCTTTTTATGGTTTTAAGTTGAGTTTCAGTTTTCTTTTTTGTCAACTAAAATAACTCTGTATTCTGCATTTTGTCATTTTTGTTACTGGAAAACAACTGTTTGTGGAAAATGTAGTTGCATTATTTGCATCAGCTACAACTACCCCAAATAGCCACCTGTGCACCCCTCATAGATTAGCATATCAAACCATCATACAGTCAACAGTGTGATCTCATTAAAGGCTTTGACCAGCTCACAAAATGATGGAGCAGTCACTTTAACATCCTCATGTGAAGGGGGTCTTTGGCGGAGCAGGTTGGCAGAGAGCAGGGCATTGATTAAAGCGCTCTACCCGGGTGACCAGCGTGCCACACTCATTGTTAATGGTAATGAGGGAATTAATGCTGTTTGCATCACAATAGACCCTCACAACAGTGAAAAAGTGCTTTTTTTCCTCCCTGGCATTCTGGACTTGGTGGAAAATGGCAGGCTCAAAGGTGTTGTGCCGCTCGGAGCTGTGCATCACGGGTAAAAATCAGCCCTCGCTGATATCCTTCACTCTATAAATGGATGGTAATTTGCCCAGCTGTGAGTGTGAGATGTTCCATTCCCCAGTCGTGGTGTAAGAAAAATTGAATGACAGTGAGCAAAACAGCAGTAATTATAAAACTAATTACTAAATGCTGATGATGCCCATAGGCTTTGCATAACTAAATTTAGAAGAGGAAATTGCTTTTGGCTGCATTGAGGCTGTGGGCATGTTTATGCTATTTTCTTTATTTTCCAACGCACACCAAAGAAAGTCGTAATTGCCATGGAAACAATTACTCGTACACCTTTATTTTTGTGACTTCGTGAGGCGAAAACAGCTTGAGGGAGAGTTGTTGTCAAACAATGTGTTTTAATAACAGCAAAAAAACTGTATGTACTTTGTCTTGCCATGAATTGATTAACATTAAATCAAACGCAGCCAAAGAAATGCAGTTAATTGCTAGAACGAGGCTGTTATTTCCTTATTAAATCACATTCCCCTTGTGCGAGATTCTCTATGCAAGGTGCGAATCCTACTCGCCGTTCGGGCTGAGACTTAATCGCGACTCTGCTATATATTTGAGCGTAACTATGCTCTTTAATGGTCTATCCTTCTTCTGAATGGAGACAACAAAGCCAATGTTGGCAGCGCCAGCGTGAGACAGCCCTCCAGGGTGCCTTAAGTTTCCCAATGGCTTCGCTCGGGAGCGCGGCGTGTATTTGTATACGCTCCGGGTCGGCCTTTGTGTGTGTTTACTTTCAGAAAGGACTGTATTTCCTCAGTAACAACACTGCAGATTTCCTGGCGGAAGGAGAATATGATTATTGTTTCTCCGCTAAAAATAGAGGTGTTTTGCGCTGACAAGTGCTTAGACTCTCGTTGGCCTGCTGGTAATTAGTCCTTTTGCAAATAGGCCAATAATGGAGAAATGAATCCAAGAGACAGTCGGAATGAATATGGAGAGCCTCGTTTTCCAGCGCCGTGATTGAACCTGTAGTCGGCTGTGGCTAATATCTTCACAAAGTATTACAAATTGCCTCAGCGTTACCAGCAGCTTTTTGTTTTTTTCTTTCTGTAGAAGCAAGAGCCTAAATGCTAGTTTTAATTTAAAAATGATGGCACGGAATAGATTTAAACTGATTTTGCCTGCGTATCATTTAATCTTCCGTTTTATTTTTTTAGCTGGTCGGCCGTACCTGAGCGTTTCCTGCCGGCCGCTGACAGTCTCTTCTGAGTGCTGCTCTTTTGAAGTGGAACGTCTGAAAGCACAGCGTGAGCCTCAAATAAAGTGAAGGGCATTTACTATTACAAGTAATGTCCTTAATAATCTTGTTAGTGTAGACTCTCTCAGTATGAGACAAATGGAACATTATTGGCTTATGGGCTGTAGTAAATAATTTAGTTTCCAATATTCAGGCTGCTTTGACAGTAAATTAGAATGACATGAAAAGAGGTTGTTGAATAAAGAAAGTATCCAATCAAATTTAATTGGCTCGACTAAGGCAGCTGTAATATATTTCATAATTAAACCAAGTTGTCACGGAGCTTTATAGGCTCGCACGAATCAAAACGTCAAAAATAATTCCTTGATATCCTGCTTTTAAAACGTCACCGCGCTCTTCGATTTCTTTTGTGTTTGCAGTGCAGTAGACATGGGAACATGGAGACTCAAGTGCAAGTTTAATAACCAGACACGTAGAACACCCTAGCAACTGCATAGCAGCACCTTAGAAATGACTCTAACATCTACAAGTTTTGCAACAGCAAAATTCGACATTAAAATTTTTAGCAAAATTTCTACATTAAAATTTATTAAATACAGTTGTTGGCTTTTTTTTTGTTCTCAACATCAACATCTGTATTAATCTATGTATGCACAATAAATATATATATATATATATATATATATATATATATATATATATATATATATATATATATATATATATATATATATATATATTAGGGGTGTAACGGTACACAAATATGACGGTTTGGTACATACCTCGGTTTTAATGTCACAGTTCGGTATGATTTCGGTACAGCAGGGGGAAAAAACTAAACCTTTTTTTTATTTTTTTTAAATAGTGGTTTACTGAACAAGTTGCTCTTTCTTTAAATAAATTCAGTTATAGTTTTTACAATATAAGGTTACAATTAGGCCTAACAACTTAACCCAAACTTAAATTTAATTACTATTTATTTTTAAATAGATGATCAACACTCAACTTTTAAAGAAATTGTATGCAAACATGTAAATTGCACATAATGCAGTTTTTAAATTAACTTATGATAACACTTTACAATAAGGTGTCATTTGTTAACATTAGTTAATGTATTAACTAACATGAACAAACAATGAACAATGCATTTATTAAACTTTTTTATTAATATTTGTTAATGTTAATGTAAATACAGTTGTTCATTGCTTATTCATGTTAGTTCACAGTGCATTAACTAATGTTAAAGGGATAGTTCACCCAAAAATGAAAATTTGATGTTTATCTGCTTACCCCAAGGGCATCCAAGATGTAGGTGACTATGTTTCTTCAGTAGAACACAAACGAAGATTTTTAACTCAAACCGTTGCAGTCTGTCAGTCCTGTAATGCAAGTCAATGGGCACACAATCTTTGAAAGTAAAAAAAACATGCACAGACAAATCCAAATGAAACCCTGCAGCTCGTGACGATACATTGATGTCCTAAGACACGAAACGATCGGTTTGTGCGAGAAACTGAACAGTATTTTTATCATTTTTTGACTACGCCAGAGCACATACAAACGTCACGCACCGGATGCCGTGCACGCGCTCAGGGCAGTTGGGCAGAGTGGTGTATTAGAGGTAAAAAATGATAAAAATACTGTTCAGTTTCTCGCACAAACCGATCGTTTCGTGTCTTTTATCATTATTCTTTTGTTTTTATTCAGCCATTATCAGCCTTTATACTGGCAATAAAACGTTTACCAAGCCACATCACTTCAATCCCAGTATACGTTTACCCAGCTAATATCAAAAGTATTTCTAAATAAATACAACAAAACATTTTCTTGCGACCTTACTTGAAGTATTATGACAAAATGCATTATGAAGAAGAATTGGACCTGTTCTGACAATTTATGAAATTAATAGTCCACTTTTACTCAGAACTCACTTCAAACCACCATTGAGTGTTTGTAATAACTTCCTTTTGCGATCACATGTGGAATTTGGTCGTTTACTGTTGTTAAAATATGCTATTTATAGCCTTTTATATCGCTGCACAAATTAGCATCGATGTACACATTCTCTCAAGAAAATAACATACAAACCATATCCTGTCCTAATCGTGTGTTTATTATCTTATATAATCTATAGTGGCTGTTGTCATGTTTATTTCTGCTGTGTAAAAGCCTTAACATGTATGCTCTGCTGAAACTCTCATTGTTTGTGATGTTACAACCGCCTCTCCGTTCTTAAGTTGCCAGGTATACATTCCAAGTATAATACACATTAGTTTAAGGATCTATTTTCATTTTTATTTGTCTATATACACCTTGGGCGGCCACGGTACATTATAAAAGTAGCCCAAAAAACCGCAACCCACGGCTCTGTAATTTTTCCCACGACTGTATTTTCAAAATAGCCCACTTGTGCCGTTACCCTGGCAACACTGGTTCGCTGTACCCTCATCAACCTTCCGCGCTGCAATGATGGCAAGAAGTTGGGGTCAAACCTTATCAAACGATTAATTTGCGTAAAAAAAATTATAAAGTGTTAAAATCTTTAGATTAATCGCATACGTTAACGCATTAACGTTGACACCCTTAATATATATATATATATCAGTGGCGAGCGGTGACTTTTTTAACTGGGTATGCTGAGTGCTAAGATTAAGACCCCCCTCCTCTCTTCTCCTCTCATCTCCTCTCCTCATCACTTTTAGGACACACTCAAAGAGGAAAACACCATGGCAGGTGTCGATTTAAAAGTTTGCACATTCCTACCTTAGGCTATTTGTAAATTAAATTAATCGTTTCAGGTTGTTTATCCATAGTTATACTACGGGGCAGTTGAATGCTTGAATCTGATTGGCTGACGAACGTTCTAAGGTGTGCAATTATTTTCAGGGAAACGCACGGCTTATAAGTCTCTGCATCAACTGAATTATTTTTATTTATTTATTTTTTTTCATTTATTTTTTATTCCCGGTGAATAGGAGTTAAAACTCCCACCTGGGTGACAATAATAGACCATGCAAAATACAAAAAAGAAAATAATAATAATAATAATATCTTTAAAATATTGCCAAGTAACGTTGCAAACAACAATAAAATCACAGAAGGACTTTAACTGTAAGCGACACAAATATATGGAAAACAAAGGTATTGTTTACTATTTTTCCTGATGTTTGTAATTATTTCAAATTTTATATACATTTTTATAAACTTTTTTTTTTATTTACTACTTAGGCATGTTGACAATAACGTCTTCAACATTGTCTATGTCCAGATATGTTTTTAGTGGACTTTCAAATTTTGCTTTGCTTGAGAAAGCATGAAAATATACAGTTACAGTTTTTTTTTTTTTGCATATGATTTCGTCAGGTTAGTTTTGCATCAAACACAATGTAATTTTCGGCAATCGAGATCTGGCAGCAACAGCGAGTTTTTCCGCTTGGGCGAGCGCTTCGCGGACAGCTTACCTCACGCATGAAATCAGCCGTCTACCAGCTAAACACTGAGAATGCGCTACAATCCTGACTAGTCATAGCAACAGAGTGGAGGCGCCAAAGCTGTGGAGAATCCGCTTACCCGGAAGCTACCGTCACTGACTAGATTTACAGAAAATTACCACTGTTTTTCATAAATAATTTTACGTACTTATTCCCAACGCTTTATTAAGCTTTGTCACATCTCAAATGATAACTTATAATTATGTTTATATTAATTAGCCTGTGAACTCATTCTCTCAGACAGCCTGGGTATGCGGGGCATTCGCAGCTTATATGGACGGAACGCCACTGATATATATATATATTAGTGGTGGGCCGTTATCGGCGTTAATGTGCTGCGTTAACGTGAGACTCTTATCGGGCGATAAAAAAAATATCGCCGTTAATCTATTCTCAAAGTTGGGTTGGGAGCTGGGTCTATACTACGCAAGCTATGATGACTTTCACCTCGATTTATTTTTAAGAAGCTTCCAAATGGAAATCGGCAAGTCATTTCTGTCTCTACGTTACATGGTCGCTATCTCTGTATCGCGCGCACAGCGGAGTTCCGCCCCGGTTCGCGCACACACACGCACACAAACGTAAGCGCACACACAAGTGAGCACACTCCCACTCCTATTTGTAAATATTAAGCCGCAAAACGTCTATCTAAATATGACTTCTGTGTGTCTCTGTGTGAATGTATGGCGCAGACGCACGGGTTTGTTCACTACTCATACAGAAGACCGCGTGACGCTTGCGGCGATATTAACGTCTGTCGTCTCACTAAATGAGGACATAAATACATGAACAACATCTCCAGAACTGCTCTGAGAGTCACTTCATGAGCATTCGAGCGTTTCATTTGAGAAAAACTATCCTCACGGCAACCTGTCAAAATAAAAGTTCGGTTTCACTTGAAGACATTGGGCAGAACGTAATAGGCTGCTACTACTACTAAAACTATTAAAACCTTATCTTTAAGGAATAATCATACAATGTCTTCAATGTTATTATCAATATAAAATTCTTGATGACTGCTAGTTGTTTACTTATCTACTTGGCAGAATTCAAATGAGCCATTTTAATCTAGATTAATCTAGATTAATTCCAAGATTACAGTGAGATTAATCTAGATTAAAAAAATTAATCTATGCCCACCACTAATATATATATATATATATATAATATATACAGGTGCATCTCAATAAATTAGAATGTTGTGAAAAAGTTCAATGTTCAAAAAGTGAAACTTTCATATATTTTAGATTCATAGCATGTAAAGTAAAACATTTAAAAAAAAAATTTGTTTTAATTTTGATGATTAGACCTTACAGCTCATGAAAGTCAAAAATCAGTATCTCAAAATATTAGAATATTTACATTTGAGTTTCAATTAATGACCATCCCTACAGTATAAATTCCGGGTATCTCCCACAAAGAGGGTAAGTCACAGAGGGTTATTACTGAAAGGTGTGGCTGTTTACAGAGTGCTGTATCAAAGCATATTAAATGCAAAGTTGACTGGAAGGAAGAATTTGGGTAGGAAAAGGTGCACAAGCAACAGGGATGACAGCAAGCTTGAGAATACTGTCAAGCAAAGCTGATTCAAACACTTGGGAGAGCTTCACAAGGAGTGGACTGAAGCTGGAGTCAGTGCATCAAGAGTCACCACGCTCAGACGTCTTCAGCAAAAGGGCTACCAAGCCACTTCTGAACCAGAGAAATGTCAGAAGCGTCTTACCTGGGCTGTGGAGAAAAAGAACTGGACTGTTGCTCGGTGGTCCAAAGTCCTCTTTTCAGATGAAAGTCAATTTTGCATTTAATTTGGAAATCAAGGTCCCAGAGTCTGAAGGAAGAGTGGAGAGGCACAGAATCCATGTTGCTTGAAGTCCAGTGTGAAGTTTCCACAGTCAGTGATGATTTGGGCTGCCATGTCATCTGCTGGTGTTGGTCCACTGTGTTTCTGAAGTCCACAATCAACACAGCCATCTACCAGGAGATTTTAGAGCACTTCATGCTTCTGCTGACAAGCTTTATGGAGATGCTGATTTCATTTTCCAGCAGGACTTGGCACCTGCCCACACTGCCAAAGGTACCAAAAGCTGGTTTAATGACCATGGTGATGCTGTGCTTGATTGGCCAGCAAACTCTATGAGAATCTATGGGGTATTGTCAAGAGGAAGATGAGAGACACCAGACCCAACAATGCAGATGAGCTGAAGGCCACTGTCAAAGAAACCTGGGCTTCCATACCACCTCAGCTGTGCCACAAACTGATCACCTCCATGCCACGCCGAATTGAGGCAGTAATTACAGCAAAAGGAGCCTCTACCATGTACAGTAAATGAATATACTTTCCAGAAGGCCAACAATTCCCTAAAAACATTTTTTTTTTATTGGTCTTATGAAGTATTCTAATTTGTTGAGAGAGTGAATTGGTGGGTTTTTGTTAAATGTGAGCCAAAATCATCACAATTAAAATAACCAAAGACTTAAACTACTTCAGTCTGTGTGCATTGATTTTATTTAAAACACGAGTTTCACAATTTGAGTTGATGCACCTGTATATATACACACACAGAGAACTGGTTAAAGTGCCCCTATTATGCCATTTTTAAGGTTTCTAATATTGTTTTATGAGTCTCCTAAAACAGGTTTACATGCATGCAAGGTCAAAAAAGACTTTAGTTTTCTCAAAAAATATATTTTATTTTACCTAATTTCTAAATGATTCGTAAACGACTCGTGCGATGATTAGTCTATCACGTACAGCGCGTGTCGGAAACGAAACGCCCATTGCCATAACGGACTGACAGAATGACAGCCCTGGAGACTTGTCAATACTTAGAAAAGATGGTATCGATTGTACCTTACCAGTTCGAGCCAGAGTCTGATGATGAAACAGTTGAAGTGGCTGATCGACAAGAGACTGATTCGCAAGCATGACTGGAGCAGGACGTTTCTCAGTGGTAAGTGTTAACAAGTTTGTGGTAATTATAAGATGTGATCTCAAGTTGTTCGCGAGAACGTGGGCGGACATTATGCAAATGTGTTACTTTGTGACATACAGCCGTAACAGAATAAGATTCGAATTCCTGACGACTCGTTTAGGCGATTGTGAGTCAACTCTTTTTTTTGATAGACAATAACTTTATTTATTGTGCACTGTCGGCTTCACAACTTTGTAGATAGTTTATGTTCACATACAGCTACATGACACACTGCATGAAAGGTAATATTCGAAAAGGCATAATAGGGGCACTTTAAAATTGTCACATTATTATACTCTTCCGAAGCACACTGATCATAATGAACAATGAATGCATAATTTAAATAGGTGATTTTTGTTCTGTCATTTCATATTTAGCTAGTATATCATGATATTTAGGAAATTTAAATACAAATGTATTTCCATATAATTATGAAATACTTATATTTAATACATTTCAATTTATATTTAATTAATATAATAAAATATTTATTTATTTTTTAATTGCTTATGTGGCCTTGTTTACATCACAAAAAAAGTTTATTAAATTTTTAAAATACAATATGAAAACAAAAATTGTTTTTCTTTGCTTAACATATACTGAATTGTGCACAATAAATCCAGAGACATTTATTATTATTTATTAAGAAAATGTTCAATTTTGATATCATATTCTCTTCCTAAGTGGTTGATAATCACAGTCCGCTGTGTTGTGCTTTGCTTTTTGTCTGCAGTGAAGTGTAAAGGCGGTTAAGATTTCAGAGGAAGGTCATGGAGGTGTCTGGCCTCAACACTGTTTGTCTCTCTCAGGACACAAATGACTCACCCAAATCATCCAATTTAATCACACCATTTTCTGCCCCTCAATAGCCCTCGCCCGGCTTAATCACTCCGTTTACTTGCTGTCACAAAGAGCTTCATATCGAAACCAATGGATTTCTACCATTTAAAGGCGAGCTGGGAGCGAGCCGCGGGCGGAGGGGTCGAGAGACTCGGGCGCTGGCTGAAAAACCAACCGATTCATGCGTGAAGCATTTAGCTATTGCTATCTCAACGCATGACTAACAGTTTTCGCTCACCCATATTATTCATTAATATCTATAATAAACCACTTGATAGTGGCCCTGACGGTCTAGGATTTTTCGCTCTCATCTCCGCATTACCGTTGTGATGCTGAATTTGCTTTAACACTGGGGTTGGCTAAGAAGGTGACAGGGTCAGCAGCAAAGTTGGTTGTGTCTAGATGGTAACCCTTATTCTGCATTAAAATCACATTCCCTGTTCATATAACCAAGTAGCAAAATTTAGAATAGTAAATTGGCTTCCTTTCAATTTATAACATGGAAAAAAATTTGAACTTGAAAAGTTTGGGGTCACTAAGAATTTTTCAATGTTTTCTCTTATGCTCACCAAGACTGCATTTATTTGAAAACAGTAATATTGTGAAATATTATTACATTTTTATCTAACTGTTTTCTATTTTAGTATATTTAAAAAAAAATAGTTTCAGCATCATTACTCCAGTCTTCAGTGTCACACGATCCTTCAGAAATCATTCTAATATGTGTATTTGTTACTCAATAAATATTTCTTAGAATTATCAATGTTGAAAATGCTTAATATCTTTGTGGAAACCATGATATATATATATATTATTATTATTATTATTTATTTATTTATTTATTTTTTTTTTTTTTCATTGATTTTATTTTTTTTCTTTCATTCTTTTTTTACCTGAATTCTCTGGTGAATAGAAAGTTCAAAAGAACAGCATTTATTTGAAATACAAATATTTTGTAACATTATAAGTGTCTTTACTGCCACTTTTGATTAATTTATTGTGCATTTTCTGAATAAAACTAAAGAACTGAGTAAAGTAAAAGTACTGACCCCAAACCTTTTAAACAATAGTGCATGAACTTTGAATTTTCCTTTTTTACAGTCAAATTGCAATTCTGCAATGTTTACCACCTCAATTTAAAGGAGTTGAATTAGAATTTAAATGCATCCTCAGTTGAATTCTGAATGCACATGAATGCATATTGTTATCCTAACCCTAGCAGAACCAGGTTTTCCATCTAGACACGAGCAGCAAGCTCTCCATCTCCCAGCATTCCTGTGCCCCGTTCATGACATGCAGCACACTTGGATCGCCCTGGTGCCGTTTGGCCAGTGGGCTTGTATTAGGTCAATCTGCGGACCCACTAAGGAGTCCAGACGCACAACCCAGCTGCAGGCTAGCTCAGATTCATTCTCCAATGTGTGTCCATCACCGAGCCTGGCGGTCACCACCGCTGGGACCGGAGCCCAGTCAATCAACAGATCGCCCAAGGCCTCGACAGCGGCTCCTTCCTCCCCCCATCCCCACTCAATCACACTATCTGTCTTCACACGGTGGCCGCCACTAATGAGAATGTATATGTACGCATGAATAAAACATGAAATTCATTGTTTTTGGTAGCAGAAGCTCTCACCACGAGTAGCTTCTTGATGGGCGCTTGCGTTTGAAGTCCCTCGCTGAATCGCTAGCAGCGTTTGATTGAATTTGTTGCTCGCTTTAAGTAATTAGAAATAACACCGACTTCTCCTTGTTGCGATGTCCTTGCTATGAAAATCTCCGTTGGACAGAAGCTCAGAGAAAATTACTTCATTTACCTTTTATCAGTTCTCTATGACCCAAGATTCGTTTATCCGTTCTTTCTGTTGAATGCTTACATTTTCTGCGTCAGATAATAAGATGAGCAGCCAGTGAAAATCGACACAATTAACTGGAATTCCTGACTTTCCTGTGGTCTGGTAATGAAATATAGATTTGAAGAGACTTTCTGTGGCACTGCATAAGTGTAATAAACTTAGGCACTCTTGTGAGTTTGTTTAGAGTCTATTGAATCACAGCCTAACTACCATGATTGGTTCAATAGTAAAGTTATCTAGCTGACTTTTTTTTTAATATGCATCCTTTTGAGAAATTCAGATACAGTAGAAGATGAATTAAAAAGTTTGTTTACATATTTATTTGTTTATCTTTATTGTGGCCTTAATAAGAGCAGTTTTGAAATTGTAATTTTCTTTTAATAAATACAATAGACCTGAAGTGTATAGCTGACTAGAGGCATCCTAAAAACCTGGAATATATATGTAGGTGTATTGTGCTGTAAATATATTGAACATAAAACGTTAATGTAGTGTAGTGTAATGTGATGTAATGTTGGGTTGGGTTTACTCTTATCTTTTGTGATTTTATTTTATTTTAATTATTTTATTTGTGTCTTCCAATTAGATTATATCAGATATATTTTATATATATATATATATATTTGTGATTTGTGATTTGATTAGATCAAATGTAGGTTATGATATTACTGGTTAATACTATTTTTACCCTCCCATACAACCTTGGTTATGTCATTCAAAAACAACATTTGTTTCCGCAGCAGAGAAGCGACCAGCCTGAAATAGCAACATTGGCTCGAGATGGTGGGGTCATCTCTTTTTTTCAACCAATAGCAGATGAGGGAGGGGTTTCAAGCATCCAGTTTGAGTTGAGATAAAATGTATTTTGTCCAGTGAGTTTGAACGGGGAATATTTCAGTAAAATTGACCAAATGACTTTAAAATAGACTTGTCTTGTGTTGTAAACTAATATAAGGCTCTGTTTGGGAGTACTTTAGCTGTAGTAGAGCTGCAGCGCTGTATGTCCAGCTGATAGATTTGGAGGACAGCGGTGTGTTGTGTCAGTAGTGTCAGCAGTATTACACATCCAGTCATTCACTTCCTATCAGCTCTTAAGCTGCCAAGCCAATTACAGCTGAAGGAAACTGTGTGTAAATCCTTAGGCTGGATTCACATTGTTTTGAGCAGGTCAGAGGAGCATGTTCAGCTGATTAATAATGCCGCTCTTTTCTTCCTTTCTGTTTTGTTTGGATGTCGTCCCAACAAGATGCATCTTAGCAGAGACTGTAAGCGTTAATTGTGAGGATGAGAGCAAGGGACCCCCGCGTTCGTCTTAACGGAGACTAGATCAGCGTTTCCCGCATCGTCCATGTGTCGTGGCAGCTTGCCGCCTCAGACGGTGTTGTAAAAGAGCTGATGTCATTAAATGATATCGACTTCAAGGCTGCACTGATCTCGTCTTTCTGTCCCGTTCTGTCTCTCGCTCTCTCTCTTTTTAAAGGATTCAAATTATGCAGATCCTTTAATTAAACTCTGCCATAGTGAGTTTTTTTCTCCCTCTGTGTTTGTTGATTTGAATTTGCATTGCATGAATGTGAGGTTGTGGCTGTGTCTGCGGGGTCTGTGTAATATAAACCACTTCCTCCGTGTGTATCGTCTGACTGCTTCATTCACACTTCCACTAGTGCTCACAAATGGGCTTGTTTCTGAGAACGTCTCAAATGAAAACGTTTGCTTTTTTGGTTGTTATGAAGCTCAAAACTTTAGAAATTAGTTGTCTTGAGACATCAAGGAATGTCTCAGGGTATTTTGTGAAGTTTTGCTAATTTTTTTGGAGCATAGATACTCAGTATCCTGTAAACATGTTCAACAGTATCGTGTACAATATTTGATTAAAAATACTGTAAGGTCATTACTGAGTAACATTATGTATATGTTTACATAAAAACTGTAGAATTGCATATTTTAGTTTTTGTTTTAGAAAAGTTGGACAAGGTGCTGTAAAACTGTATATTCTGAGTAGCTCATAGATTTGGATATTAAAGTAGAAAGTAGCCTGAGTTTTGGAATTGTAGATAGTTATGCTAAATTACGCTAAGTATATTCGATATTATATTATTTTATTTATTTATTTACTGATGCAGCATTTCATAACATCGCACCACTATTTACTGGAATTACTAGAATGGAATTACTGGAGATCATTTGTTTATTTATTACACTAAACAACTATAACTATATCACAGCTATTCAAGATGGCAATATCTTTGGAGAATTTAATTTAATTTTATTTTATTTTAGATGCAGAATTTCATTGCGATACTCCACTACTCACTAGAGTTCATTATTTGAAAAAATCATTTGTTTATTTGTTACACTAAATGATTCTAAATGTATCGGAGCTATTCAAGATGGCAATATCTTTGTAGTATTTTTATTTTATTTTATTTTTTGTTGCAGCATTTCATTGCAATACACCATTACTCGCTGGTGTTCATTATTGAATAAGATCATATGTTAATTTACTTGCTTCACTAGTTATTAGGTAATTATGTAGGTAAGTTAGGTCATTTCCCAGCACTAAAAACAAATGCTTTAATTTTTCAGAATATAATGAACTGTTTACTTAAGTTTATGTCAAATATGTTCGTTTTATAACTGTGTACTATGGGTAGGCGGAGACATTTTCCCTGTGTGCTGCCTCTTGTGGTGGTTTAAGAACTCAGATGATGATAGTAGAATCAGGTAATGATTACCCACCGTGTCGAAGTGGGCGAGTTGTGTTGTGGCACAGGGCCGTAGGAGGGGCGACATTAGCATTTAAAACCTGAACAAGCGGTGAGAATAACACCCCGCAATACAAAACGCTCAGTGATTTCTCCTCCATGGACAGAGACGTTCCTAGAAGCCAAAAGGAGACGAGAAAGTCCTTAATTGACAATTTCTTGAAAATTGCTAAGGGGGAAAAACAAAAGACTAGCCTTGGGTTGCCAGAGTGTAATAAAGCATTTCTCATCACTGTCTATGTGATTGAGCCTATACAAAATCGATTTATTTCCTGGGTAACTCACAATAATTGAAATACAGACAACGTTTGGTTCCAATTTACCAGCAATAAAGTTGTAATGGGGTTTTCTCTGCAATTTTAGACCTAATACACTCATTCTAAAGAGCAGTATTTTTGCCAGTCGAACAAATAGCATCACTGAGGCTTACAACCAGTAATAGGCCCACATTGATGCACACATTAAACTTGTTAAATCAATTCGGTAGACACTTTCTAAAATGGACTGTCGTTTCTCTCTCTCGTGCAGTCGGCTCATGGCCTCTACTCATATCAATCACTGGCGCTCGTCCCGAATGATTCAGCCCTTTTAGTTAGTCATTATTTATGCTTCAAAGACACGGAGGAAGAAAAAAAAAAGCAAACCTGACTTGAGGATGTATTTATAGAACAGGGGGATATTCAGGACGTACCGTCGTTCTGGCACAGGAAGAAGCTGGACGGGGTGCAAATGTAGATTTGCTTCATATGGATTTTGCTGTTTAACCGTTCAAAACGTTTCTGGCTTGTTCATCCAGGTAGGTGGATTTATCTGTCAGAAAGAGGCTTTAAATGTGAGCAGCGCAGACTTTTTACTATTGTTCATATACAGTGTGTGTGTGTGCATATATATATATATATATATATATATATATATACACACACATATATAGTGTATATATAAATGAAATGTGTGTGTGTGTGTGTGTGTGTTGCCAATATGTTCTAACTAAATCTGATATCATCACATCATTACTCACATAGCGCAGATTATTGGTTTCTTTTCACATCAGCAGCCAATGAGCTCACTGGTCAACATTAAAATACTTAGCTAGTGCTTGCTGTAGCAGTTGTAGCATGTTTCAGAAACCCTTCACCTTCCCCAGCTCCACCTGTATAGATCTGCTACAGGGTATTTTCATGTATGTTAAATAGGGGGGTTATTTTGTGTATGCTATATGTGCAGAAACTTTAAAAAATAAAAAAATTGTTTTATTCTTTGACAAAATATCTATCTGAAAATAGTTTATTTTTTTTAGTTTAGTTTATTTATTTAGCCCATAATTAATTAAACCTCACCTTGGTATGTGAGTTGATTTAGACAGTTATCAATCGTATCAGTCAACATGGTTGCAGAAAATATGATGGCAAACAACAGCATGCAAACGATCAAAAGGTGTAACGAACAGATGTAGGCTGTGCTTTTGCAAATAAAATGTGTAATTGTGTGTGTGTGTGTACCTGCACTTGTGTGTATACTGTACATATAAAATTATATAAAAGTATATTTACTTGGATTTTATATTAAGTTGAAACCATTGTGAATATAAATGTTCATGACCATACTAAGAAAAACAACAACAAACCAGTCTAAGGTGGATTGCTGGTCTTTGAGGGCTAAGCGGGTTTGAGTAGTTCTGGTTCTGGTCTCAGTGCGTTTGGGTTGGATTTGCCTTACAGTCTTCCTCAGCTGTGCTGTATTATCATATGTCGTTGTGTATAGTGAGTATGTGGGCTGGAGGGCGAAACTGATCGGCGCCGTTGTAGCGTCAGTGTAGCGGCTGCTATTGTGCTGGTACACAGGTACAGTAATTAAACTGTCTCACCGCCGAATCCCCTCTGCCTGCCAGCTGCTGATGTATTATAGAGACATTCAGCTAATCGATTAAAAGTGCTCAGACAGGGGAGATGTTTGACAGCCCAGCGCTAAGATGAAATTAGTGCGCGGTGTGTGTGTGTGTGTGTGAGGCCGCAAGTGACCACGGCCCAGTGGGAGCAGAGCTGGATAACGCGGACAGTGTATGTGCTGATATGCGTGTAATTAGGAGCGCCGCGTTTCGACAAGATTTCCAAATGATCCCGAACGCATAAGGAAAAGCACAGGGGTAAAAACAAGGGAGCCGAGGAGGAATCCGGGGGCGAGGGATGTGGCGGAGGGGGCCGATGTGCTTTCCAACAAACTTGGCCTCCATCCAGCGTGGCTGAAAATTACATGAAATTATTCAGCTGCGGGGGAATGTGAAATCACACTAATTGGCTTTTGAAGTAGCCCATGTGTGCGGCTGGAAAGGCCAAGGCCGGCCGCGGTGCACCCGCTCGGGAGCTCCGCACGGCCTCAATCGATTTCACAGCTGATATTTCTTCGAATCAACACTTATTTTACATTGCACGCGGGGGCCCCTTTTAAATGTAAATCTGGTGTAAACTGCACTTGTTGGTCCGAGCGCAAACAAGGCGGGAGGGTGTGTGCAAACATGGAAATAAGCAGAATTTATTTACTTCAAAAGGCGGCACCGACCATTCGCTTTCGAGAGGGAACCTGGTAAACATTTGCGGTTTGTCTTCTTCCAACTGTTCGACCAAACAAATCTCTAAAATGCAGTGTGTTTTATTAGCTGCCAGCGTCCAGGAGCAGAACATGGATTTTACAGGGAGTAAAAAGAGGGCTGTGTGTGGGATGGACCCCTGTGGATCGATCTCACGAAAACCTGGCCGAATTTTATACATCTTAAGAAAAAAATATAAGGTCGTAGAAGTGCATTTGGTAACACTTTACTTGAAGCCTTTATGTATAATTTATTATAAAAGTTTTTAATGCATTAATTATGCCTTGTAATGTACCTTGTAATTCATCTTATGAATAATTCTAACCACAGTTATATATTATATAGTACTTATACTGTATATTTATTGTTACACCTTTAAAAAATATAATACAAACACACGATAAACAACCAATTTTAGATGTGACAAGGACTTTGCGAATATTATAATGTTTTTTAACTTTGGTTACAATTATTTATGAAAATATATAATGCATTACAACTTACACTATAAATAGCTTTGTAATGCATTATATATAAAGCCTTCAAGTAAAGTGTTATCATGTATTTTAGGACCATTTTTTTGCAGTGTGACATTACTTTAATTATAATTAAGAATTATTACACCTCCAAATTCATTCCTGAAATACAAAAAATAAAAAATTACTGTACTGCCAAAACCTGTATTATTTAAATTGTGTTATTTAAAATATCATAACGAAATATAATATTTTGCAATAATATTATTGTATTTTCACAAAATATTTATACATCATGGTTTATTGTATTGTCTTTAATTTTCTTATTGAAATTGTAAAAAAAATCATTAGTTACATTACTTTTTTATTAAAAAAATTATTATCATAATAATAATTATCATAGACGTTTTTGAGAAATACAAAGAAAATAAAAAAAATCTAAACACAATGAGATAATGTAAATTTGTGGGGAAACAAACAAATAAATACAATTATATCACTTATGTTGCAGATTAATCTTCTAAGATATGAACTCTTCCTAAATGCCTGTTCAATCTGTTTTATCAAACATAAATTCATCAACTTTTGAAAGTTTGTCTAAACAGCCTTAAGCCAGCATGTTTTGTTGTGGTCAGCTGTTTAGACTCCACTCTTTCACATTTCACCGTGGCTTATAATGAACCCGGGAATCAGATGAAAGCTCGATATTGTTTGTGTCACCATCAAATAACGCCAAACGGGCTTCATAAAAAAGTGTGTATTCAGCAACAGCCTGCTTGTTTCCATTGAATTATGCAGCTCAAAAACAATGACACGTTTTATCTGCTTCCAGCTCACATAATCATCACAATTAGAAGCTGCTTTACGAGGGTCTCGCACTTCTAAGTGCTGAGTTTAGCCCAGGCTGCAGCTCTTGGCCTCGAGAGCAAACTGTTGAAACGGCGCTTTCAAAAAACACTCCTTTGAACTCATCTGAGGCTTGTTTAAAATACAGACCCGCGTCTTATGCTGGAACTCAGCTTCATTCTGGTGCAAAAGTTTGTTGTGATGGGCATTTTTGCTAAATAAGACCAAGAATGTGACAAAGAAAATTATCATTTTTATTTCACATTGACTAAAAAAAAAAAAAAAACTGTTATTTACTCTATTAATAATATTATTAATATTTTTATTTATTTATTCATTTTAGTATTTTAACATTTTATATTAATTACATTAATAATAATAAATTAATTTAAATAATTTTTAGTAATTTTGGAGTTTTCTGAGGCCACTTAGTTTAGAACCACTGGTTTAAATCTTTGGACCCCATTGACTTTCATTGTATAGACAAAAATAAATAAATTAATTAAAAAACACCTAATTTTTCAAAATGTGACCCTGGATGACAAAACCAGCCTTAAGTGTAAATTTTTCAAAATTGAGATTTATACATCATCTGAAAGCTGAATAAATAAGCTTTCCATTGATGTATGGTTTGTTAGGATCGGACAATATTTGGCCGAGAGACAACTATTTGAAAATCTGGAATCTGAGGGTGCAAATAAATCTAAATATTGAGAAAATCGCCTTTAAAGTTGTCCAAAAGAAGTTCTTAGCAATGCATATTACTAATCAAAAATGAAGTTTTGATATATTTACGGTAAGAAATTTACAAAATATCTTCATGGAACATGATCTTTACTTAATATCCTAATGATTTTTGGCATAAAAGAAAAATCGATAATTTTGACCCATACAGTGAATTTTTGGCTATTGCTACAAATATACCCCAGCGACTTAAGACTGGTTTTGTGGTCCAGGGTCACATTTAGCATGAGTTTTCGCAAATGTCTTCTTTAATGTATTGTAGAAGATAGAAAGTCTTACATGACATGAGTAAATGATGACAGAATTGTCCTTTTTTGGGAGAACTATCACTTTAAAGAGCATTTTGCAGAACGCTTCTGTGAGAAACCTAAGCTGAGATAGAGTAAGTAAAAGTTTTTCTGCTGTGATTAGTCAGACGTTGCATGGAAAACACCTTCAGCGGAGGCTGCAGCCGTGAAACGCGTTTGTATTCGGCTCATTACTCAGCAAAGTCAGCTGAGAAATGTGGCGGGCCGCGCTGCCCTGACGCTACACCGATGACAGCGTTTGCTGACATACATATTCCTCCACGCCACTAACGAGGAAGGGAGATTACCTCAGCACCTCCGAGTGTGAGTGTGTGTGTGTGTGTGTGTGTGTGTAAGTTCTTGCTGAGGCAGAGGAGAGCCACTGGACTGCCTCACCGAATGCAGTAAATGGAAGCCCACCTACATCACCCCCGTCAGCCCCCTCAAACCTCGCTGGATTCGCCCCAACGATCCATCTGTGAGACCCACAGCCCCTGTCAAACGTTCATTCATGGTGAACGGGCTAAAAATCCACCATTGCTGTTGAATGCTCTGTGAAGTGTGTTCCTTTCAACAACGACTTTTGCCTGAGCTTCATGCCATATTCACCTGTCCTGTCCCAGTAAGCACAAGACGTGGAGGAGCGTTCTGTTTTAATGTGCAAACATCTGATAAAGATTTGCATTCTAAACCATAAATTGTGGTAAAACATCTTCCAAATGAGCTGTCAGGATGTAAGAGTGCTGTTATACTGAGATAACCCCAGCTTTGTTTGTGGTGATGGTTGTAAGAGTTGACTATAAAGGTTATTTTGTATGCAGTTTGTGTTGATATGGACTAGCTATAAGGTTGCTAGAAAATCCCAGTGGTTTATGTGGTTTATTGAGTGTGTTTGATCCAATTAGATTTCACTGTGGGCGGAGCTTCCCGGCATAACAAAAGTGAAAATGAACTTGTATTTGCATACAATCATACAATTCTTTTTCTCATTTGATGCATGTTAATGTTGTCATACTGTGGTAAACTTTGTTCTTGCCTGTTTTTGATGAATGTGGCATATCTAAGCATAAGTAGAGATTTTTTTTTTTTTTATGTGGCATATCTTATATTATACATTAAATGTTTCCATCTTTTAAAAAAGCATAATTTTTCTGCCCTCATTGAGTGCAAAATACTGTGTAAATTGACAGAATCACAGTCTGAACATGATTGAGGTTTAACGTACAGCTACAGTGTGTGGGAATTTGAACCAATGAGAATTCACTATGGGCGGAGCCATCCAACATGACATCACATAAATAGAATCAGCTGAGCAAACAAATGTTATTCTTTTGTTTGCGTTCTTGTTAAAAACAAGTTGTAGAGGGAATTTTGAATTTTTTTATCTTTGTGTACATGGTGTTTTTTTTGTTTGTTTTTTTTTAAGTCAAGTTCAAAACTCTGTAGCCTGTAGCCAGGTCTAAAGATGTCAAAGATTTGACTTCTTGACAGGTGATTGAATTGATCCATGAATTCATTAGTGGGGTGGGGTTTGCAGTGATGTTGGGACAAAAACTAAAATGATGTGTTTGAATGCAGTCAGCCGCTGTCTCACAGAGAAGCCTTTGCTGCTTCTACCTGCCTTCATTTCCTCTATTTTCTCTCGTCCTCCTCTTTAGCACATGATAAAACACTCACTAGCTGCCTCTGACCAATCGCGTTTGCAGTAGAGCAGTTAAACTGTTTTATTGCCGCCACCCTCAAAGCTTCGGAGTCTTCAATATTCCCTGTAATGGTAGATTAATTTCTGGTTTGCTAATGCAATCCCGGACAAAATACTTTAAACAGGTTTTAAAGGGAGGGTGAGGGTGGCGTTTGTGGGGATGGTGGGTGGCTGGGAAAGAAGCAATCGGTGCACAAAAGCAATCAGGCCGTCGAGGAGGACAAAGCCAGCGCTGCTTTCCTGAGGAAGCACCACAACATGTGAAATTGACCTGTTCCCTCACCTAATTCTCTGCCAAGGGCAAGTGTGTGAGGAGGTGCGCACACACACAGGACCGTAGAAGAGATCCATTACACTGTCTTCTGCAGGAGAGATCTTAAAAACGTAGTGGAGAGGAGGTAGATAAGAGAAACGGCCGATAAGACCTGCTGCATGTGGCTTTACTTGCAACACGTTGCTGCACCATGATAGCAGTGACATCTTCTGCTTTGCATTTTTGGTAAAACACAGAACAAGAAAGAATTGAGCAGCACTTTATAGCCATTGACGAGGAAACGTTTCCTCCAATATTCAGATCAGTGCTTGACTGGTATGTGTTGCTCAGTGGTTGATTGTAATATTTTACAGCCGCTCCCTCACAGTCCTGAATATGGGGTTATATTCTTATAGTTGTGAACAGTTCAAACCACACGCTATCACACACAGGTTAGATAATAGAGCTGAAGGGAATGCTTTACAAAGGCTCTCAGATAATGCACTGAACAAATAGGTCTGATAGCAGATCTTAATTAAATCGTGATGATGCTCGATACGGTATGGTCAAATCTTTTTCTCCATTGGTCTGTTTTCTGCAGTTTCATTCTTTAAATGTAGTATAACTTAATATAAATAAACTTTTAATATAAACATTATATATACATTTTAATGTAAATGTAATAGAATTATAATGTTTATTATTATTATTCCAACTAAATAGTTTTTTTTATTATATTTTCCATTATATCAAAATCAACGTGTATAATTTTAAATAATAACCCCAGGAAAGGACTTTTGGATTATTGATGATAACAAATAGTTTTTTTTTTTTTTTTTTAGCAAACTCGCTTAAATATATAACTCAGAAATCCATCACATTATAGTTATAAATTTGTTTTTGAAAATAGTTTGTTGTTGACTTTAGTGTACTCTTTACTGTGAGACATTAAATAGCACTAAATAGCACTGAGCTCTTAAAAAGCACTAACAGGTCTAACTAGTCTAGACCAATCTACACTTTTATGTAACTGACTTAAGTGACAATTTTTAAAGGGGGAAAAAAAACCAGTATATATATGTGTATATATATATATCATCCATCAGGAAGACGTCAGTAACGTGCATCAGTAACGTGCAATTCGAAGTGTGCTACACACAGGTGAGTGGGCCTGTACAAACCACCTGTAGTAGCACACTCTCCTCCTCTATGCGCACTAGTCACTTTTCACACACACTGCTGTGTGTACACAAATCCCACAAAAAGAACTCAGTAATATATGTATGTTTACATGCTCATGCACTACAAATCCTCCTGCACTGTTCCCCAGCCAGCTGCTTGAACTCAATGTTTCTCCTTGCACATGTACAGTATTTATCTGAAGCATTCGTATAGTTTGTATAGTTTGTATTTTTTAGTTTGTATAGGTACTTTTTATAGATAGTATATTTATAGTCAAAATCTATCAGTAGGATAGTTGTGTATAGGTTTATATTGTCTTACTCCATTGTTGTATGCCTGTATTTATGTAGCACCGTGGTCCTGTGAGGCACGACATTTCGTTCCACTGTATGCCCCCGCATGTAGCGGAATGACAATAAAGCTCAACTTGACTTGACTTGACTATATATACAGTGGGGCAAAAAAGTATTTAGTCAGCCACCAGTTGTGCAAGTTCTCCCACTTAAAAAGATGAGAGAGGCCTGTAATTTTCATCATAGGTATACCTCAACTATGAGAGACAAAATGAGAAAAAAAAATCCAGAAAATCACATTGTAGGATTTTTAAAGAATTAATTGGTAAATTCCTCGGCAAAATAAGTATTTGGTCACCTACAAACAAGCAAGATTTCTGGCTCTCACAGACCTGTAACTTCTTCTTTAAGAGGCTCCTCTGTCCTCCACTCGTTACCTGTATTAATGGCATCTGTTTGAACTCGTTATCAGTATAAAAGACACCTGTCCACAACCTCAAACAGTCCAACTCCAAACTCCACCATGGCCAAGACCAAAGAGCTGTCAAAGGACACCAGAAACAAAATTGTAGACCTGCACCAGGCTGGGAAGACTGAATCTGCAATAGGTAAGCAGCTTGGTGTGAAGAAATCAACTGTGGGAGCAATTATTAGAAAATGGAAGACATACAAGACCACTGATAATCTCCCTCGATCTGGGGCTCCACGCAAGATCTCACCCCGTGGGGTCAAAATGATCACAAGAACTGTGAGCAAAAATCCCAGAACCACACGGGGGGGACCTAGTGAATGACCTGCAGAGAGCTGGGACCAAAGTAACAAAGGCTACCATCAGTAACACACTGTGCCGCCAGGGACTCAAATCCTACAGTGCCAGACGTGTCCCCCTGCTTAAGCCAGTACATGTCCGGCCCGTCTGAGAGTTTGCTAGAGGGCATTTGGATGATCCAGAAGAGGATTGGGAGAATGTCATATGGTCAGATGAAACCAAAATAGAACTTTTTGGTAAGAACTCAAAGAATGCTCCGTTGCATCCAAAGAACACCATACCTACTGTGAAGCATGGAGGTGGAAACATCATGCTTTGGGGCTGTTTTTCTGCAAAGGGACCAGGACGACTGATCCGTGTAAACGAAAGAATGAATGGGGCCATGTATCGTGAGATTTTGAGTGAAAACCTCCTTCCATCAGCAAGGGCATTGAAGATTAAACGTGGCTGGGTCTTTCAGCATGACAATGATCCCAAACACACCGCCCGAACAGCGAAGGAGTGGCTTCGTGAAGCATTTCAAGGTCCTGGAGTGGCCTAGCCAGTCTCCAGATCTCAACCCCATCGAAAAGTTGAAAGTCCGTGTTGCCCAGCGACAGCCCCAAAACATCACTGCTCTAGAGGAGATCTGCATGGAGGAATGGACCAAAATACCAGCAACAGTGTGTGAAAACCTTGTGAAGACTTACAGAAAACGTTTGACCTCTGTCATTGCCAACAAAGGGTATATAACAAAGTATTGAGATGCAATTTTGTTATTGACCAAATACTTATTTTCCACCACAATTTGCAAATAAATTCTTTACAAATCCTACAATGTGATTTTCTGGATTTTTTTTTCTCATTTTGTCTCTCATAGTTGAGGTATACCTATGATGAAAATTACAGGCCTCTCTCATCTTTTTAAGTGGGAGAACTTGCACAATTGGTGGCTGACTAAATACTTTTTTGCCCCACTGTATGTATATATATATATATATATATATATGTATATGTGTGTAAGGGATAATCAACGGCTAGCTGTGCATTAAACGATTTGAATGCACAATGTGGTTGCCTCCGTGAAGTTCATGCCATGGTCATTTCCCAGCATTCACGTATTAAAGATGTTAACAATATTTGTGCTGCAATATTTAACCGGAACGATAAAAATGACAGTTATTTTCATCTGTATTACTATTCAACTGTAACTGTATGTTACTATGGTTACCAATGTTTATAGGAAGCGCATTAATATCCACCTTTTTCTTCAACGCGGAAGTAAGTCTATGGGTGAGACTCCCGGTTCATTAGCCGCTATAGGTAAATAACGAGAAGAATAACAACATACAGTAAACGGTAAAACTGTTTGCACTACAAACCAGTGTGTTCATAATTAAGATAATACATTAAAATAATATGATACGACACACTAATTTTCAATATTAAGCAGCAAAACGAACTGTTTTGTACAGCTAAAAATAGCTGGACGCGGATGAGACCGGAAGCTAGACCCATAAAATTTACAAATGGCCGCGCCCATTTTTACGTCAAGAAAAAGGTGGATAGAACGTGATTAAACTGACCTGGAACTACCTGTGCAGTTCAACGAATTTAATCAACACCTGCCAGCCAATCAGAATAGAGTATTCAGACAGACCATGGCATAAATATATATATATATATATATATATATGAATGAGAAAAAGCAGTGTAGGCAACTGCCCAATGATTTCTGAATTTTGCAGATTAATTTCAATAAATGTTGAGGCAGCTTTGTGAGTATAAAATCCTTGATTTCCCCCTTTTATATTTGTTGAGACAGACTAGTTCTGAGCAATACTCATGTTCACCTCTATCTCCACACTGACCTCTATGTAATGAACTAGTTGTAGCGTACTAAATCAGCGCAGAGTATTTAACACAACGGAGGAACTAATTCCTCCATTTAACTCAACATTTGCAATGAGATGACTTGTACCCTAATGGCTAGTAATTAATTCTTACCACCTCCCTCTCTTCCTCTCTCCCTCCCTCCCTCACTCCCTTTATATTCCCCTCCCCCCATTTTTCCTCTGTCGTGCTCTGAGGATAGTTCTACTTTTCTAATGCTTTATCTAATGCATAATGTTCATTTCAGGCCCCTAATTAGGTTTAAATGAAAATTGGCTCTGCAGAAAGATGGATAGCTGGGAAAGCATCAAACTACCCAGCATGTCCTGGAGTTGTGAGGCTGAAAATGCAATTTGGTGAAGCAGTGCTGCAAGGAGCGCAGAGTTCATTAATTTTTACATGGAGGTACTATCCCAGAGGTGCACCTGACGTGCTCCGACTCTACCTGGACATGAACACAAATATCGTCCCCTTTGACTGCCGCTCGCTTTTATTGCTGCTCTTTTACTCTGCTGGTGCTTCCACAGGTACAGACACTGTCCACATACATGCGCTGTTCCGAAACCTAGCAAGCTGCCTGACTAGACAGCATTTGAGTATTACAAGCACATTTTTACAGTAGGCTGTACAGTAGCCTACAGTAGTACCCTTTAGTTACTAATCTGCACTCTTTAAACACTGATATGTACCCTTAAGGTACTATATGCACTCTTTAGATACTACAGTATATGCACCCTTTCAGTACTAATATGTACCTTTTAGGTATTAATATGCACCCTTTAGTTACTTACACGTACATTTTAGTTACTTATATGCACCCTTTAGGTACTAATATGTACCTCTAAGGTATTATATGCACCCTTTAGGTACTAATGTGCACCCTTTAGGTACTAATGTGTACCTTTTAGCTACTAATACACACCCTTTAGGTACTAATACACATCTTTCAGGTACTAATACGCACCCTTTAAGTACTAATATGCACCTCTAAGGTATTATATGCACCCTTTAGGTACTAATGTGTACCTTTTAGCTACTAATACACACCCTTTAGGTACTAATACACATCTTTCAGGTACTAATACGCACCCTTTAGGTACTAATGTGTACCTTTTAGCTACTAATACACACCCTTTAGGTACTAATACACATCTTTCAGGTACTAATACGCACCCTTTAGGTACTAATATACACCCATTAGGTAATAATATGCACCTTTTAGGTACTAATGCACATCCTTTAGGTACTAATATACACCCTTTAGGTAATAATATGCACCCTTTGAGTACTAATATGTACCTTTAAGATACTATATGCACCCTTTAGGTACTAATATGCACCCTTTGAGTACTAATATGTACCTTTAAGATACTATGTGCACCATTTAGGTACTAATATGTACCTTTTAGGTATTAATATGCACCCTTTAGGTACTAATATACACCCTTTAGGTGCTAATATGCACCCTTTAGGTAATAATATGCACCTTTTAGGTATTAATATGCACCCTTTAGTTACTAATACATACATTTTAGTTACTTATATGCACCCTTTAGGTACTAATATGTACCTTTTAGGTACTAATGCACACCCTTTAGGTACTAAAACACACCCTTTTGGTACTAATATGCACACTGTAGGTGCTAATACACACCCTTTAGGTACTAATATACACCCTTTAGGTAATAATATGCACCCTTTGAGTACTAATATGTACCTTTAAGATACTATATGCACCCTTTAGGTACTAATATGTACCTTTTAGGTATTAATATGCACCCTTCAGTTACTAATACATACCTTTTATGTACTAAAACGCACTCTTTAGGTACTAATATGTAGCTTTTACGTACTAATGCACACCCTTTACTAATACACATCCTATAGGTACTAATATGAACCCTTTATCTACTGTAAATATACTTATAATTATTCAATATACAAAAATATTGATGAACAATACTTCAAATCTAATTGAAATTTGACTATTTTACCAGAAATTGCTAGTGCTGTTTTTGTTTTCTCTGTAGAGGATTGTGTGATTAGCTTAGCAACATGCTAATGGAAAACTCTATTGGAATTCATTGTTAGTAGAAGTAAGCTTCATATAAGATGCTGTATCTGTGTGGTGTGCAAGGAGTTGCCCATGTAGTTGTCCATGTAGTGTTCCAGATCAGTCACTGAGGTTCCATTTCAGTTAGGATGTTGTCTTAGAAGGCAATTGCCTATGAAGGCAGTAAACAGAAGGCAGCTCGCTAGGTTTTGGAACAAAGCAACAGAGCAAAAAGATACACATTAACTCAAAATGAAAAGACTGTTTCATAATGGCATTACACAACAAAAATTCTGTTATTGCTCTTGGTATCTTGATCTTGTTTTCTAGTAGAAATATCTAAACATAACTTTAAACATATCTATCTGTCTATCTATCTATCTATCTATCTATCTATCTATCTATCTATCTATCTATCTATCTATCTGTCTGTCTATCTGTCTGTCTGTCTGTCTATCTATCTATCTATCTATCTATCTATCTATCTATCTATCTATCTATCTATCTATCTATCTATCTATCTATCTATCTATCTATCTATCTATCTGTCTAGTCTGTCTAGTCTGTCTGTCTGTCTGTCTGTCTGTCTAGGCTTTGGGTCAGTTTGATTCATCCTGTATGAGCTTGCAAGCCTCCGTGTGAGCGTTTTAACATAAAGCGCTGTTCATGACTGTAATCCGAGGCTCAGATCCAGGACCTCTCTCTTTCTCTCTTTCTCTTCTCCTCACTGGATCATGTCATTGTGGGTTAGCTCCTAATTACTCTCTCCCAGAGACGTTCCAAATATTCCCCTGGTGCTAATATTTTTCTGCCTCAACGACTCATTATGTTGTTTGGCAGCCTGAAACATCAGCCTTTCAATGTCTGAGCGCCGTGGCTCATGTACAGTCTTCCACCTCTACACCTCTCCCTCTCTCCCTCTCTCTCTGTCTCTCGTCTGCCAGTCTGTTGCTGTGGCATTACAAGTTGTTCTGTGCAGTCTGAATGTGTCTGTAATCATGTATGTTATAGATTCAATAGCGTGACGCCTGAGTCCCGTGTCTTCTCTCCTTCTGTTGATTGCACTGTCTTCTTACACTGTCATTTCCTTTCTGTCCTTTATTTGATTTTTTGCTCAGGTGTTGATTGTTCATAGCTTAGGAAACTTAATGGAGTTATTACTTATGTTCAGAGTTGGGTATAACGCGTTACTCAGTAATCTAATTACTTTTCCTGGTAACGCAGTAAAGTATTACGTTTTAAATTTATGTAATTTGATTACAGTTACTTATGTCAATAAAATTATGTTACTTAAGTTGCAGAGTAAAAGTAAAAATCATGTTTTGCAGTGTGTGCCGTCAGTGTGCCCTTTAATAAATCACCGGAGAATGCAAGATAAAATGAGAGTCTTACAACATTTAGATGTAATGAAAGGTTGCCTATCATATATTTCAAAATGTTGCACTCGACATATTTTAGTCTGGCATTATAGTTTGGAAAAAGTTCAACAAGTGAATGTGTACAAGTTTATGTCACAGTAACTCCAATAAAGTAAAAAAATAAATGACTCATCAGAAGAGTTGAGGTCAACCACTGATTAAACCGCGTCGGCATCACAATTCAAGGCTTATTCCTCACAGTGCGGCTTCTTCCAAAAATGAAAAGTAGCCGAGATGAACTTGAATCTTTCTACAGACGCGTTACGTGAGCGTTAACGTTCTAGAAAGATTTTTTGTTATATTATATATATATATATATATATATATATATATATATATATATATATATATATATATATATATATATACGTATATATTAAAATATATATGTTGTAAATTATCAGAAGAAATTATAGAATTCAACTGAAAATAAATTTATCAGATTGTTCAGAAATTAAATGGATTTAAAGTGATTTTAGTGAGTTATAATGTTCCAAAAAAACAACTTTTTAAACAACTATTACAAATATTTATAATTAGTATTATATTAGTATATAATAAACTAGAGAACGCTAGAGGAGATGCATGTGAGATTACTGGAGATTTTTTCTCTGAAGATCTCAGCCTAGGAGAAACTATTGAGATATTAATGAGATGTTTTTTTGTTTTTTTTGATGGCTGCACATTAACATAGAATCTTCTTAACTGTCTTAGTCTTGGGCATTTTGCCAGGTAGGACGTATTGAAGTCAAGGACATCTGTGGAGGACAACATGGCGGCGTTTCAGCGCACATGTTTTGACGTGTGTGCGGTGAGGCGGGCAGTTTTAGTGTCGTGTCTGTTAGATGCATGTAATGCTTCAATCGTGAGCTTTGAGAGGAAAGTGTCTGGAAAACACAGACTTCATGGTACATAGAGTGGCCTTGATGTTCCTTCAGCCCCTCACAGAACACACCTCAACCATGACATCCACCGTTATGTGTTTCAGTACAAAGAACTGCTCCAAAACTAGAGGAAAGTGGAGAAGTCTAGTCTTTCATTCGGCAAGTTGTTTTATTTTCTGTAGCGCTTGTGTTAATGTCTTAATATTGTATTCCGTTTGACTGGATCATCCATGCTGAGAATTTCTCCCTCGGCCTCATCAGTGTGTGAATTATTAAACAGTGTAAGCAAAGTTAATAGTCAAGTGCTGACCAAGTGCTTCAGGATTTCTGGGGCTTCTTCAGCAAACCTACGGAAATCCACCAATCAGTATGCATCATTTTGCAAGAAAACACTTAAGAAGAGTTGGCGTTCTGTTATTTTTTTCCCATGCTTCTCAAGTCCGAAAGCCGTCTGAATCCGGTCCGGTTCTCCACCGTCTCGCAGCACGCATCCTGCAGGCCTGGCTGGCTTCAGTTGGGTTTCTGAACAGAAGCCTGCTGCTGCACTTTGGTAATGGATTGTTTATCTGTATGGCTGCACTGGAGGGCAGCGCAGGCAGCCTGCCTTGTGCTTTAATGCAGTTTACCATAATGAATGCATTTCCAAATTAGATGAGGCTTTTTTTCCCCCCATTATTTTCTTTTGCTCATCCCGTGGTATTGATTCAGTTGCGGTGCCCCCTGAACTTGACCTTGCTTGGGCTGGTCAATGTCAATATCTCGTCCTCCTTTGCCTTTCCTCGTCAGAGCGAACTATCGATAGCTGCATTTAGCAACCGGGACTCTCAGGATCTAAAGATCCATACAGTGTTGGAATAAAGCATCGGCCTCTCGTGAGAACGAGAGAGCAGCACAGCCTCCTTGACTTAAAGTCTACATGAAATCAAACTGACCTGGTGCACGATTCTGTATCCTGAAGAAGATAAAATGTACAAATACAAAAAATACAAAAATGTTTAAATATGATTTTTTTTTTTTTTAAATGTAAAAAAAGAAAAGAAATAAGAGGTCATATAATTATCTTCATTTAGGGTCTTTTCTCAGCAAATATTCATATATGCAATTAATTTGATTAATTATTCAGCTTGTCATGTAATTAATTTTTGTAATACTTTTAATTGATTGACAGCTCTAATTATTTTTCGCCACTCACATGGCCTTGATCACACTAAAAAAAGGAGAGTTGTTTTAGAGGTGGAAAAAGTTACTATAGTTTGATGGATGATTTTGAAAAGCTTTTAAGACCAGATGCATTTATTAAGAAATAAAATGCCAAATTTGATGTTGTCTTTAAATGATCATTTATAAGCAAGGAAAGCCAGTTTACTTAAACATGAAACGACATCCAAAACATGTTTTTTGTTTTTTGTTTTTTGTTTTTTTAAGACTATATGGATTTGATTGGATTGATATTGTTGGTTAATATTATTTTTAAGAATGTTTTAAAGAGGTGATGAATGAATTGTAAATTAAGTATTATAATGTCTTAGAAATGTCTTCATTTAGGGACTTTTCTCATCAAATAGTCATATATGCAATTAACTTGTTTAATTGTATATATGAAGCATGGTTAGGCTGGTCCAAAAGCTGGTTTTAGAGGTGTTTTGGCCACTTTTCAGTGGTTTAAGTTTTTCAGCAGGAATGTTTGTGAGTGACTTGACAGAAAAGCATTGACCTTCGACAGGCTTTAAAAATCACAGCGTGGTTTCGGCCTTGTCTTTCACCATTATCTTTAGTCACTGTCAAATGACCATCTCCACCATTCAGCATTCTCAAGTTTTTCCAGTTAAAACAGCAGGTGTACCTTCACTGTGTTTTACTACCGTCGAGTTGTTCCTGTTTTTTTTGCCGCAGCGGTGGAAATGAATGGGTTTTGTTCTTGAAATGGCTCTGCTTTGAGGATAATGTGAGCTGTGAGTATGATGACGCTCTCTTTCTCTCGCTCTCCGTCAGTTTTGATATGGATCGTGAGTGGACAGTGCTTGTCAGCTGGAGAGCTTGTGTCCCGCGCTCCCCCGGCCCTCTTATCTCCGGATCTGACACAGTTGTTTCTGCTCGTGATGAGAGGAAATAGCACAATGATAAAATACCAAATCACTTCAGCAGGGACTTCAGAGCCTCTACGAGCTTTCCATAGACAATTATTCCTCACTGAGCGCCTCTTCAAGGTGTAATCTAACATCTCCGTAGCAACTGAGCTGGAGATTTCCACTTGTGCCGCGTGCGTTTGCGCCGTACGTGTGTTTTAGGCGCAGAGATAATACCAGTCACACTGAGGCTGAGCACAGACAGACTAGTGAACAGGGCTTGGGAGCTTTGGATGCACACTTACTCTGTAATGCATCGATCGTATGACTTCCTGTTGCAGAGATAATTATGATGCAGATAAATACATGTTTCTGCATGAAAGCAACAACGTAACTGTTATGAAAGATTTGGAGTTGTAAATCACCTGAAACTACAGTGTATAGAACTATAATGTAAATATATATATATATACATACACACACACACACACACACACACACACTACCAAATATTTGGTACTACCTATTTTTAGAATACTCTTCTGCTCACCAAGCCTGCATTTATTTGATCCAAAATACAGCAAAAACAGAAATATTGTGAAATATTTATATTATTTAAAATAACTGCTTTTCTATTTAAATATATTTTAAAATGTAATTTATTATTTATTCTTCAGAAATCATTCTAATATGCTAAAAATTCAGCGGTGAAATCACAGGAATAAATTAAAAAATATATTCAAATAGAAAACTGTTATTTTAAATAGTAACAATATTTCAAAATGTTACTGTTTTGCTGAACAGAAGAGACTTCTTGATTTCTTTAAAAAATATTTAAAAAACGTACTGTTCAAAAACTTTTGACAGCGTGTGTATAAATATATAATGCTCATCATCAGATTACAGTTACTTTTTATGGATTACATGATTACATATTATTCATGATGGCAGTAAATTATTCATAATTTATTGCACCTGAAATTGTCCTTTCTAAATAACATGAGACTAATAATCATGCAAGTTACTAAACACTGCCAACGCAATGACGATGCATCCAGTGACCTCCACTAATTATTAATATTGGAAGTCTGGACAAACATATTTCAAACCTGGAAGACTTTGGCTATGTAATATCATGTTTTCATCTTTATTAAATGTTTGTTCTTAAAATGTAATGATTCCCAAACTTATTGAGAGCTGAACCCCTTTGACCTAAAATATTTCCATAAAGTCTGCTTTGAGATTTCAATAATTTAACAGCATATTTGAATGTTCATGATTTTCTGATGTTGGTGGTCACATTATCAGTTTTTCATCAACAACCTACAGTTTCTTTCATGAAGCCCGGATTGGGAACCCCTAATGTAATTTTTGATCATGATGTTGATAACAAAGAATAAAATTGCTTTCGCATTGTTTTTGTTTTTTGTTTTCCTTTTTTTTTTATCAGTATGGTACACAATAATCCCAAGTCTTTGTGATAAACAAGTTAGGTCAAAAGTAATCTGAAAGCAATCAAAAAGTAGTCAGACTACATTACCTAAGTGTAATGTCACTAACTACAATTTTCGTCATGTAATTTGTAATCAGCAATGGACTAACACTTGTAAGTAATCTACCCAGACTGTATATAGACATGGAATTCCATGAAATCCATTAATGAGAAATTAGCTTTTTTTGTGTTGGCGTATTTCCTATTTGAACAGTTGTGCAGGACATTAATCATTAACAGACATGGATTAAAAGCCACAAAACCCATTTTTGATTTCATAGGGTCTTTCAAAAACTGTCTACGATGGGCAGGTTTTGGAGCAGAGCTTCAGAGAGGGAAAGAGAGTGAGAGAGAGCGGATGAGCGAGGCGTCATTAGCGCAGAATGAAGCGGCTTAAATTTTGATGATATAAATGAGGAGAAAAGATGAGCATGGATTATTGAACACATCATCATGAAAACTTAAACCAGTCAAAGACGTTAAAAGAAACTAATTAAAACAAATGTTTCAACCTCCATCTTCACGGGCATCACTTATTCAGAGGCCTGCGCGAGGAGAGCGATCCGGCCCTGTCATTATCCCAACTACAGTAAATTATTTAATGACATTTGGCCTGTGAAAACATTAGAGGCAGATTATGGATTGAAGGATTGAAGGTGGGAAGGAAAACCAACGGGAAATTTGACTTACTGTTGAATTGTTTGGATAGATCAATACATACAGTGTTTTGTGATATAGAGCATGTGAGATATTAAAAAGTGCGTTTAAAGTTTCACCTATTTAAGTGAATTATTGTGTATTCTGTGCAGATATCTGTGAATTCAATGCAATGAAATTATACATAGTAACCCTATTTTGGCATATTATTTGACACATTTATGATGAATGTGCCTGAAATGCACAATGTTTATTTCATTTTATGACCATTTGGTTCCTGAAACAGTTGAAGTTTTGATTTTCAGGACCTTTTCTGAAAAGAAGTGTAATTCAATTCCCCTAATGTAGAGTTTGATGAAGGGTTTGGATTCAGTGAAACATTTGCCCTGATTTCTCAGTATTGTGGTACTGGTTTATAATCTCGTGAATATCAGCCTGGCTCTTTTGCGACGAAGAGTTTCTCTCTGAAATGCAGGCTTGGGTTTCCGCCCTCCTCTTTGAGGGACGTTTGCTGCGTTCAAAGACGACCGAACAATGAAACAAGAAGAGTCTGTAATTTTCTGAATAAGCTAATGACATGCTGTGTTCTGTTCGGTCTCATCATTTCATTAACTCGCTGCGCTTTTACATGCAACTACACAAGTGCAGGAGATGTTGTGGTGTGTGTGCACGATGGGCCGTTCAGTCCTGATCGGAGATCACCTTGAGCTTTATCAATTGCGGCGTGACGGGACTCACTCCTGTCTAATGAGAGCAGACGTTGAAGCAAATGAACCAGGTGAAACATGGGAGAAATCTGACATTGTTCAGTTTAAATCAGTGTAATTAGAAATGTAATTTAAAGTCACCATGAAATCAGAAATGACCCTATGTAGTCTCCTGGTCCTACTGTGCATGGAAATGTTTGTTTGCATCTTTCTTTAGCATGTAATAACTTACTCCACCTCTCAGCAGACTTTTTCACTTGCCTTCATGAATCCCTTTTACTTATCCTCTCTCCTTCAAATGCTCCATTCTGGTACAGTAACATTACATGAACAAATTTATTTGCAAAAGATTAAATGAAGTACTATCCTACATTATTTTTTAACTTCTGCTACTACTACTAAATTTGATTCAGAACTTTAGTTTGTTTTTTTAGACGTATATGAACTCAGCAATCGCACTTGGATACAGAACAAAACAAACCTGAGACCACCTCTGATTCAACAATAATTGAATAAATATAATAATTTAGTCCCTTTTTGGAAAAAAAAACAAACCAACTATACGTCTATACGCCTTAATATAATATCTTAATAAATATCTTAATATCTTACTTTAATCAGCTGGAAAAGTATCCATTTCTACAAGTAAAATATATTTCAATTTTAAAGTCTACTTTTAATGGTATAGGTAAATATAAGTCTGAAAACATTCTTAATCTATAAGTAAATATAATTTAAATTAATTACATTTTAATTCAATATTTTTAATTAAAATATAAGTACATATAAGTCTGAAAACAACCTTATAATAATATCATATAATACTTTAATTTTATTTATTTATTTTATCTGTTTATGTAAGTAAAAATGAGCAGTGAATTCAGTTTGCTTAAATTGGTCATTTCACACAATTTCTGATTATTATTATTATTTTGTTTTAAAGTTCACTTTCAATGATAGTCAATGTTTTTGTGTGAAAACACCCATAATATAATATTTTATAATACCTTAATATCTTTTTTTCTTCTGTAAATACATTTTATGTTATGGGCCATAGCCTACTTTTTTTTTTTTTTTTTTGAAGTTTACTTAAAACAGGGTTTCTTGAAACACGAAAAACACTCTTTGAGTTTTATGTGAATATTTTTCACCCTCTCTTTCATGAGTAAACATGCTATTTTTTTCTACTGTGAATGTAAGAATTATATATGCAAATGACTTTTTATGGCTGTTATGATTGGCTAACCTCTTCGCATGTGAATTGAGTAAGTTAAACACTAGACATTGCCTGTACAAAAAGAGTTGTGTCGAGGGACAGATTTACTTACTGAAATGAACCTTTTTTTTGACTGATATTCCCTAGTTCCTGGAAAATATATTCATAGTCCCGGTTTGATCCTGAAAGCCTCGCCTGATCACCACAGACTCAATGTGGCCGGTTAGCATGTGAGGTAGCATTCCTTAACACACGAGTTTCTCCGGATTATGCGACTTCCCATTGTGCCGTCCATGGCTTTGACGTTATCCGTGGCTTCCGACCGCGAGAGCATTGACAGCTTGATGAATTAGGCCTGACACTTGCCAAAATAGCCGTCCTGCGTGCCAGCTGCCAGTTGAGCATCTACACTCCGTTAATTGAATTGGCAATTTGTGTAACAGTACCTGCCCCTGAGCCTTTGGTGAAGCCAGGGACCGCCATTTAGCTCCAATAATCCAGGACTAGGGAATAAAAGGTCTAAGCTTCACAAGAAATTATTGCAGATTTAAAATGACAGTCTGATGCCTTGCTGCCAATTTCGCATTCAATGAGAAATAAATTAGCAATAGCAATAATGTTGACTTATAAAAGTGAAAGTTAAATTGACTTTCTAATAGCGCAAGCGATTTGAAATTGCCACTGCGGCGAGTAACAAATTGCATTTATTGCAGTCTTGCACCAAATGCTGTTTGTGGCGTGGCGGGTATTGAGGACTAGCGTTACATATTGAAAATGTCAAATGGGAACAATATTGTCTCATAATAAAATGCCATTAGTCTATATCTGATGCAGACTGTCCATTTGCATGTTCATGAATTGGCGTCAAGGACTTGGAATATTGCGTTTTTGGAATTGCGATACTCTGAATAAAATAACATCAGCCTCTATGTCTTTGACAAAATCCCAGTTCTCAATACACCAATCTTGTATATTCTTCAGTGCTGTAACTGTATTGTGCGGGACTTATTAGGGCAGCTGTGATGTATTTTCTCGCGTTTCCGACGTAATATATTTGTATGTGCTCAATCTGGCGTGGCAGGGAGCTAAACTGGAGAAGATGTATTATGGAGAATCATGGCAGGACAGACATTGTGTTGCCTCTGTGCTCCCGCGAGCTCTTTATTCATATATCATTTGCGTCACGAGCAAAATGAAGCAGATTAATAGAGCATAATTCCTGAGATCAATATGCAATTATATTCATCTCTCTGGCTGCTCGGACGGCTGTGCAGAGGGATGGAGACACAGTCACATAGTCTTCTCGTTGGACAGTATTGAGTGTGCCTAAACCAGGGGACATTAGAGTTGTTTAAGATGCCTTTATTTGATGTTTTCAATGCACTTGAAATCTGTCTGGATTGGTTTTTATGGCAATGCAGTGAACACATGATGTTTGTGTTAGCAGGTGCATTGAAGCGGTGAGGTGCGAGGGTCTCAAAATGCGACAGATTAGGCTTTAAGACTCAACCCACTTGGTTGCACTTTGTTTCGATAAGCTCATCTGCGGTTCAACATGTTCACATTTTTCATTATGAAATATTAACCGCAGAGTTTATAGTTTGAAAAGCTCCTCAAGGTCAAGGAATTTGGAGGACGTGTGGCTGATTTCCATTCGGGGTTCTTAAGCGAGGATCCTTGTGTGATGAGAGCTGTTGTCTGGAGATGTCGTCTTTAAGTACAGAGAGGAGGGTAATTTGAAGCTGGTCAAGTGACCTCTTAACTTTGGTATATTCTTCATTGACTTACTTGGACTGCTGGTGTTTGGGTTCAGATGTCTGCTAGAATTGGGTTCAATTCAGGTTGCGTTTTATTTTATTTATTTTTATTTGTTTAATTTATTTTTTTACTGTATTTTTAGTGTACTGTGTGGAACATTTTAAATTTAATTCAATTTTATTTTATGTTTTAATTTATTTTTATTAATTTTATTTTATTTTAGATTTTGCAGCATTTTTACTGTATTGCGTGGGACGTCTTACATTTGATTTTAATTCAATTTCATTTTATGTTTTAATTTATTTTAATTTCTTTACTGTGTTGTGCGGGATTTTTATTTTCTTTTAAATTTAATTATATTAAATTTTATATTTATACTTTTATATTTTATTTTATTTTGCAATTTCTTTACTGTCTTGTGCGGGACTTATTTTCTTTTTAATTTATTTTATATTTAATTTATTTTGTTTTAGTGTATTTTACAGTGTATTTACTGTATTGTGTGGGACTTGTTTTCTTTTCTTTTTTTTCTTTTTTTATTTTATTTATTGGGAAAAAACTCACGGTAAATGTTTGCTTACAATTAAATATGTTACCATGTATTATGTTAAAGTTCCTACTGCAGGTTAATTTTATTTACTTGTTGATTTTCAGTTTTATTCATATTCGTTTTTTGCCAAGCGTAAATTTTGGACCTGTTTGTGTTGCCAAATCTTTTCGAACCAAACTCGACATCAGACAGACTTCCGTTTGTCCCAAAAGCTCTAGTGTGTTATTAAGCACACGTGTGTTGAGCGTCAGTTTGCACTGATTGCGTGTGCACAAATGCGTGTGTCACCCAGTATTTGATGTGCAGGTATGTGTGCATGTTTTCTGTGCGATCCTCAGAGTGTGAGAGCTCCCTCTGCTGTGCGCTGCAAGCCGCCGTGTCCAAGTCCCACCGGCTCGGAACTGTTTGTGTTTCCACCCGCAGTGGCTGCTACTGACCCCAGCACTCCAGGGACAGAGCTGAGAGCCCGTCTCACTCTCTCTCTCTCCTCCAGCTGCCGCTGCCCTTCCCGCTCATGTTGTGGCACGAATGTTCCTCCGGGGCGGACACAGGGCTTACCGCTGAAAGCATTACCGGAGGGGAAAAGTGTGTTTACCCAGCTTGAGGCTCTCTGAAGGACATAGGCCTCTCATTTGTGTCTTGGCCCCTCTCGTGCTGCTCACCTGGGGCACGACGTCCTCCTGTCCCTGTTGCACCCTCCCTGAACGGCAGAGCATTGTTTGCTGCTGGTCCTTGAGAATCCTTAATGGCCGTTCAGTGCTTTATTACATCATTAATTGCACTTAATTCAGCAACATTACCCGAACGCCTGGCTAGGCTTGGAAAATTAAGTACAGAGCACTTTGTTATAAAATTCTCTATAATGAGCTCTGGTGGGACAAGGTCTGTTAAGTTTGAAATCACCCCAGGCCATTTTTTAGCAGAGCCTGAGCCGACTTTAAAGTTAGAAACTTGGAAAAAATGCCCTGAGGGCGCTGTTCTCCGGGTGCTTTGCAGCTCAATGGATGTGGCGATATTAGTCCTGCTATAAACAGCGGGCTTTGTAGCACTGAGCCCGGCTGAATATGCAGAAGGGAGCTGTTCTGAGGCTTTGATTTGCATCTGTGTATTTACAGTACCGGGGGCTTAGTATTATTGGGGCGGAAGTGTTTGTTCAACAGTTTACCGTATCTGTTTAAAATTGCACAGGCGGATTCCGTTTCCAAGTCGGTTCGGATTTAAAGCAGAAGCGCGTGCGTGTGCATGCACGTGCCAACACAGTGCGCTCATGCTGTGTGCTTCTCTCCACAGCTATCGGGTCCCAGCGGAGGCGGAGCCCCAGCGTTGTTGCCTCGGAGATCTTTGAGCCTCACCTTGGCAGCCACATCCTGCAGGTAAGATGAGATTCCAATGGTTTCAACTGTCTTTGTTCATCTGAAACACCCTGATGTTCTTGGGTTGGGACTAACATGAGATCAACACTGGGTATGAAGATCATACTATGCATATTTTAAATGCATAAATTATGTAATTCACACAGGTTTCATGCATTCATAAATGTGCTCTAATTTTTATTTAGGCAAAAGAAAAAAGGTCTGTATGAGCTGATATTTAAATTATATTTTAAAATTGATTTATTTACTTTTTTTGGGAAGAGGGGTCACAAGGTCTGTTTGAGCTCATTTTTATTGATTTGTATTTATTTTTTCGCATGGTCACACAGGTTTGCATGACTGTTTTCAAAAGGGTGGTGGTATTTTTCTTGACAAATTTGATGATGCCTTCAAGTCATGTCAATACTCTTATTTATGAGATAAATAAATATGATCATTATGTTAATGTTTGTACATTTTCCTTGAGCGTTGACTTCTAAGTTAAGCCTGTTTCATAAAAAAACACTTATGAAGTAGTGCCAAAAATGATGAATTACAGTTGCAAGATATTCTGTGGCTGTATTTTGTGTGAATCCTGTTCACTTCATTTTGTTTTAACTAGCATTTTTACAAGAGAGAAGTGAAAAGGACAGGAAAATATATAAAATTTCCCAATTTGTGCATTACATCTTGACCTAAGAAAGTTACTTGGAACATAATTACGATGTTTATAAGTTATACTGCACTCCAAGGAGGACTTAAAGGCAGCATGAAATTTCTTGGATGTCTTTGACGTTGGACATTTGGTAATCTGTTGTTCATAAATATTCATAAGTAAGTTAATAAAATGAACAGCAAAATCCAGTTGCTTATGAATAAGTTCTAGCAGGTCTTCCACAATGACCCGGATGAATGAAATCCGTCACAGATGCACTAATGTGTGTGTTTAGAGATTACAGGTCTGTTGTCTCAGGACATATGTGGCGTCTCTGAGCTGTTTAGCATGTGAGTAAATGAAGGATGACACTTCCTCAGTCTACCGGTGTTTCTGGAAAGCTCAAGGGGGGTGATTTTTCTTATTTCACCTCAGAGGGTAGAAAAAAGCCTTTTTTATCCATGCTTAGCGACAGCACTGATGTCCTTTCAAATTCGTTTTAATGACACAGAACGAAAAGCGCAATTCACACCAGTCACCTGTGTCCAAAAAAGCGGATTAGGAATATTTAAATAGCGGTTCGCCGGTCCCCGGACTGCCAGCGCTATTCCCTTACGACAGGTTAAGTGTGTGACAGCAAAGCGGAAATTTATAATTAACACCAATACCAGGCTGGAAGTCTGTCGAGGCGTGGCCTTTTCAAGGAAGGACTTGTTCCTGGCAAATTGTCCCCATTAATCTTCAGCTTAATTGATTGTGAAAAGTTTTAGGATGACATTTTAAAAAAAGCATGCTCGGCTGGTGATTGATCTGAAGAAAATGAACTAATAATGGATGCAAGGCAGTCATTAGTTGTTGAGCGCCGAGGCTAATTTTAGACAGCTTAAACCGTGTTTGATAGCGTTTAATAAAGAGGATGTGGGGGAAGAGCTGCTATCTGGCCTTCACCTGCAAACGGACGCTACGCATAAATACACACGCACATGCATGTGTGAGTTATACTCATCGCATCTCGTATCTTGTTTGTTTGAATGAGATTATAGTTTAGCATAAGTTCTTTGTTCTGATTGGTTGACACTGGTTTCCCATCGGTTAATTTTGAAGTATGAATTAGTTCCAGGTTTATTGATAACATTTTTATATCACTTCAGTGTGTTCTTTCTGAACTAGTAACAGTGACTTGGGCTCTTAGAACCAGTGAACAGTTCTTAAAATAATCGTATTTTCATAGTGTGCAAAACATTTTAAAACGCTAAAAAAAACTTTTTCCACTGTAAAGAAACTTTTTATGGAGTTGAAAGGTTCTATGGATGTTAAAGGTTCTTCATGGATGTCAAATGCCAAAAAGTAGTTATGTCAAGAAGTAGTGGTGCAATTCAGGCAAAATGGAATTAAAAATTAACCCCATTGTGTTTTTTTGTGTGTGAATTTAATCATCAAAGCATGTTATTCTGAAAGAAAAAAAGTTGTTTTGTTTTTCATCAAAATTTAGTAACTCTCTCTGCTTCTAAATTGATTTTACTTCAAAGTATGGTCACATTAGCAAAATTTCAGCTATTCCTATTGAAATGACTGGATTTTTGCAGAGTGACAGTAAATGTGATCTTTTTGCTGCAACCAAAACCACTAGGTTTGGGAATTAAGACAATTAAGACCCACCTTACATAGGCCTAATACTGATTCCCACCTTACTGTTTTGCATCCATAAATGCTTCAAATAATGGAAGTGAAATGTGTTGCAAATGTAGTTTTTTGTCATCTTAATGCTACAGAAGATAATGTAAACCTGAAACGACTGTGTAGTATGTGTAGTTGAAATATTTCGAAAGTAAAATTTGTTTTTTTTGTTTCTTTGTGTAGTTTGCTGTTATGTGACCCAGTAACCACATTTCAGCACAGAAAACACTGTGCTTCTTTGTTTGTGCACAAATAAGCTTGAACACATTTTGCACTGAGTTTTGTCAACCCAGATAATCAATTAGCTGTTTAATATGCATGTCTGTGTGAAGGCAGCTGTTGTGGCGCTCTGCTTTCTCACTACTATTTAATGGCATGGCACAATAATATCGATAGTGTCTTTTTCTGCCAAACAAACTCACAAACAAAATTAGTGTATTTTTAGAAAAGGCCTGTTTCTGGTCCAATACAAATAGGTAAATATCAAAACAGAGGATTATTTACTTTGCAATATTTCCTGCAACAGTAAATAAATTGTTACTGTACCTTTAAGACTTTTTTCTGTGGCTCAGCACCCTACTCTTCCTCCAATAGCGTCTCTGTTGGCCCGAGGGCGTTACAGTCCCGGTGGTGTCAGCACGGGCCGAGCCGGCGCTCCGGGCCACAGAAATGACCGTTATGTCCACTCCCACAGTGCATTGTCATTTGCGTGGGCAGCGGGCCGGATTGATTCTGACAGCAGCGCTAGGTCATTAGCGGAGAGCTCAGAAGTCCTCTGTCAAAGCGCTCTACGCTTCCGCCCGGCTAAATAATAGCATTTATATCACCCAGATCATGCTTAGCAAGAGATGAATTATAGATGCAGGGTTTGGTTTTAAGGCAGATGAGAGCTTAGCTGCCTGTGAAGGGCAAAAGCAGTGTATGGTAACAGACACGCAGCACTGAGAGAGACTGAACCTTTGTCCCTTCTTTTTGGGAGATAAGACTCGTCAGTAAATTAGCCATGAGTTAATGGATAGTTTACAAAGCCGCTAAATGTTTATGATCATGCACGTTTTGGGAGCCGGTATACGGTCTGACCTTGACCGCCATCAGACGAGCAGTGCTTTAGAAACATCAGAGAGAAAAAGAAAGAGTGTGTTTTTATCATGCCAGACTGTTTTGCTCTGCAAAAATAAATGAATAAATTTAAAATACATTTATTAGAAAGCAAGTGTCCACAGAAATAATTTGGACACTTAAGTCACACTAAAATGTGTGAATATCATTGCATAAGATAACAGAATATTAAAGCCAGTGTCGTCTGCAAGCATATGATACTGCACTCTCTTTTACTAAGCCATTTTGCAGTTACATTTAATTTAATTAACTGATTGCTATTTTTATTAACTGTATGAAGTCAATTCTCCTCAAGTTCGCTTTACAAACACAAGACTTTTTATTCCATTATTTATAACCTAACAAACTTATTTTGTGAACAGTTTTGCTTCAAAAGTGCTTATGCTGTCTTTTTTTTCATGTAACGCCACTTGGTTTGATATTTTGTTATCTAATGCAGTGATATTCATGCATGCAAAGTTTTTCCTTACAGTAAGTAGCCTGTTTGTGAAGCATTTGTGTTTTAGAGTAGTTAGTCCACGTTTATAGTGCTCATGTATGGGGAAATGACTTCAAGTCTGGCCTGTGGCGCGTATTCATTTTGTAATTAATTAATTTAATGCATTAATTAATTTTATTGTCACTTTCTACTATCTTTAAATACAAATCCCCAAAAAATACAAAAACATGCAATAATTCACGTGAGTAGGCCTAGATCAGAGGTTTTCAACCAAGTGACTCAGCAAACCTTGAAGAGGGCTTCAATTTGGCTCAAAATTATTCAAAGAAGACAAAAAAATCCATTAAATTAGCTAAAATACAAAATAAAAAAATGTATTAAAAAACAAGATATGTCATTGTCCCCCTCAACAACCAGGATTACCACAGTCTTGGAAAACCAATTTCTAGACCTAGAAAACGTACTTATTAAAAAAAAAAGCACTAAATCTTTCATCAACTCCTTGTTTTAAGATTTATAAAATATTAAAATGCCATCAAATATGTATTTCATTACATAGAAATTGAGTTAAAAAAAAAAAAAATATATATATATATATATATATATATATATATATATATATATATATATATTTTAAAAAATCCTTATCCCATATCCAGTCATATAAAGTCATGGGACATTTGAATATTGTTGTGGACTATGGAAGGCCGTGGGGGTCAGAATGGTTAAGGACTGCTGGCCTACATGGAATATGCAGATTTTTATTGCATTTCCTGTGCTAATTTTGGTAGGGAATATATCAGGCCCCCCAGCAATATTCAGCCAAAACATAGACCTCTATATAAACCGATTAAATAAGAAACTGTAAATGTGTTTAGCATTCTGCAACAAATATTTTTCATATTGTTTTTGAAAATTTTGTCATAAAGTGCGCAGGATATATTAAAATTCATCGCAAATGATCCTAAGTGGGGCAGTTGCGCCGGGTGCCCTCCCGAACTCAACAGCGCCCCACACATTTTACAATGCTGTGGTGAAAAGTGGAAGTGCAGCACGCTCTAATTGAGAGCCAGTTTTGAGACTGCCCCGCTTATTTTCACATTATCTTATCTCGCTCCAGATCAGGACAATTTCAGTCAGATTCAGCTATATGTGTCTGCATCAGAACAGTAACTAGCTATCATGTAGATTTTTCCAATGTGGAGTAGTGTTTTAAATGAATGAAAGTGTTAATCCTTTAGTATAAATGTGCTCACGTGAAAAGCCTTGATATCATTTTGTTGTGTTTGTTTTGAGATGAGACATGATATTCGTTTCCTCACTTAAATTCTTCTACAATTTCTACATTCTTCTACATTCTACATTCTTAATCAACATTCGGAGACAATATTAGGCTAGGCAATAATTCTATAGCATAGCATTCTATATTTTGAGCCTGTCAGTCAACATTATCGTGCTGCTCACAGGCTGAGTAACGCAAGGACAATAGATCGCTGCCAAAAGTGTGTGTACACATCTTCAGCGATTAGACTATAAAGACTATAAACTTTCTTGAGTTTATTATAAACTAGCGTTAATCTGCCCCACCTAAATTTACAGTCAGGAGCCGCTACTGGAATATATTTAATCAACTAGTATAGACTTATTGGGATGATAGCATAGCTAAATGTGTCAAAATATTGAATAAACAACCACACAACAGGGTGGAGAACGTGCAGAATGTGGCGGGCGTTCCAGTTCTGTGGATATCTGTGGAGTTTTCTGCTGTTATGTGGACACAGATCGCTCTCTTTTGGGCATCTGCCATTTTTGCATTCATAATAGGGATGTGCCAGACAGCATGTCAGAAACTTTCTGATCTTCACTGAACAAATTAACAGCGCTGTTGTTTATTGCTTATCGGTGGTTTTTGATGTGTTTTAGTGATAAAGGATGAAGAGCGTTCAGAGACACTGATCGACAGGGAGCCTTAATTACTGTGTGTGTGTGTGTGTGTGTGTGTGTGTGCGTGCGCACCTGTGGCGAGCGATGGGGTGACAGGACACCAAACGCCTCTTAATATGTCTCGCAGCTTCAAGTTCCAGCACTCAATCTTTCATCAACTCCTTGTTTACTTTCTTCTCTTTCGCTCTCTTGTTGTTTGTTTTGTAGCGTCGTCTTTGTTGTTTTTGGCTTGTTTGTGATAATAGGGCTTGGATTAAAAAAGAGAAGAGTGGAGAAAAAAAAAACCACAGAGACTTTGAAAACCCTTCGATCTTCACACCGGAGGAAAGCGCAAAGACGACGGCTTTAGAAATGACAGCTGTTTACATTTGCATAACATCAAGGCGGAGCGAGGCAGTGTCTTTGAGCCCGTCTGTGTGCAGCTGTCACCGGCTGTAATCGCAGGTTGATTCGCGGTTCACAGGAATCGCCATCACGCTTCTCTGGCTCTTTGGTGAGATCAGGTAGAAGGTGGCAGAGAAGGAAAATAACACGCAGGGAGGGTGTTCTTCGCCTCAAAGCGCCTTATCCTCGAGACGTCAAGATCCTCTCGCACATGCAGATGGTTTTAGGGACGTCAGGCCCCAGTCTGAGAGCTATACGTCCATTTTGACTTTGCTGGGTCATTAGTTCTAGAGGTTAAAGGGATACTTCACCAAAAAATGAAATAACTGTGATCATTTACTTACCTTCATGTCGTCTTTGAACAAAAAAAGCGATGATATGGTAATTAAATGGTAAAGAACTACAGGAGAGGGAAAGATGTTAATTGAATTTCAGCTTCTTCTTTTTTACTCTATTTGTTTATTTATGCATATATTATTATTTATTATTATTATATTATTTATTTAAATACCACTACTGCTACTGCTACTACTAATAATAAAATGAATGGCCTCAGATTACTATTTTTAATATTATTTTAATTAATTAATTATTAATTTATTCTTTTTATTTTATTTTTTTTGTAATTTACTACTACTACTGTTGATACTTTCAGTAATAAAATAGTGGCTTCAGATGACAAATTTTTATTGATTTATTGTACTGCTGCTGCTGCTGCTACTACTGCATAATAATAATAATAAATAAATGGCTTCAGATTACTTTTATTAATTAAATATTTGATATATAATTTTTAATATTTAAATATTACATTTACATATTTAATAATAATAATAATAATAATAATAAATACACAAATCAAGCTATACCAAAAATGCACAGGGTATTGATATTAATATTTCTTAATATTATTTATTGATAATTATACATTTTAGTCTAAGCCACATATTAAGATTAATAAATTAATAATTAAATTAATTTGTTAATTTATGTATTGTTTCAAAAAAGAAGAAAGAAAGATTTAACGTCACATAATCTTTTTCTACTTTTATAACCATATTACATTTACAACAGCCCTGTTCACTTTATGCAAAATAACAGAATACAATTTCTTCAAAATATCTGTTTTTGTATTGTATGGGAGAAAGAAAATCACGTGTTAGAAGGACATGAGGGTGAGGAAATAACTAAGTGTATTTTTTTTCCAAGCCATGCTGTGTTTGTTTGTGAAGGAATGGATGGTGTCCTTGCAATTTTCTCCTAACGTTATTATGCACAAAAATAACTTTTCTTAACAAGCTCACCATTATGCAGAAAACGGCGCCCATGAGCATACTTAACACATTACAGAGCAACGTCTAAATATTCCTGTGATAACTCTTTAATGTTGGGTAATAATCACCCTTGATTTATTATGTATGGCTTATTATTTTATTTAGGAACATGATTTTAAGACTCTGTGATGTTTTTGGTGTCTAGATATGGCTCTTTTTTTCTCTCTTTTATTATTTTTTTTACTATAAATCAGGTAAAATTTGTATGTAAGGTTACTTTCAAAATTAATAGCACACCTCTCCTCAAAAACCCAAATGATTTGATCTATCATTCAAGTTCAAATGTAATACTTAAGTTAGGGGTTTGTTCAAATCCCCAACTCTACGAGCAGTAGTAATATTATTTTCTCCTCTGCTTTTTCTTTTGCTGTTTTTATTCTTTGCTGGCTTCAGTTTTAGTTGATCTCCATCTCTATTAGTCCAGGTCTGTCTTGCATTCACAGCACATAGATTTGTAAAATGCGAGGCAGACGTGTTTTCTGTGATGTCCATCACGGAGCGCTTGAGATCACAGTGTGAGCGCGTCTGAGGTCAGTGCTTTCTGCTTTTAGCTCTTTTATTTACATCAGCTGTCGGAGGATCTCCATAGCTTTCCCTTCGTTCACTAATTTGCTGTTGAAAGCAAACATGTCAGAGCCCCTCTTGTTGTGGTTCACTAGCTTGCATAACATAATGCGAACAGCATTTACATATCCATAAACACACAAACATACACACACACTCAGCTCAATCTCATCTCATGTGTCGGATGGCTTCCTGACAGATCATCCATTCTACTGCCGTCCAACACGACGGATGAGTTTTCACACTCTTCCCATCCAGATTTCTCACTGTTTCTCTCTTTCTTTCTCCCGGTGTTGTTGGTGTATTAGCCACATGCTGCTACCTGCACCCTCCTCAAGCACACACTTTATTGCATGTCACCTCATTTGCTGGATGCTGTACAGTTTGGACAGAGGAGATGTGATGTGGGGATGAACTCTGACAGGATGACTGCTGTATGTTTGCTGTCAGACTAAAGCTCTGTTTGGAAACATAGCGATTTGCCTTGCTGTCTGCTGCCTATATTGGCAGCTGTCTTCTGAGGTAGTGCCCTAGCTGAAATGGAACCTCATAAATGACTCATTTAGGGCGCCCTACATAAACAACAACTTTGAGACCCCACTTGAGTTTGTTATCGGCATGTCGCTAAGATGATGACATTGACTCTAATAATGATCAAATAATATTATTTTTAAAATAAGTATAAAATGCAATAAAAATGCATTGCAAAGTACAATTTTGTTCCAATTGAGCTCTTATCAAAATTTTAGGTATTGAATAAAAAATTGAAAGATTTTTGTTCAAAGAGAGCATCAAAACCACTTGGTTTAAAAAAAAAATTTACATGATTTTGAAAAGTCAATACGTTTGCGACAGTTGAATGTAACTTGTTGTCTGTCAGTAGTAGATTTTTGTTCAGAGATACAGAAAAAACTGCATCAAACTTTCTAAAACTTGGTTTTCAAATAGCAAATAAATTTGTGAAAGTGGAAAAGTGAAAGAGACGTGACGTGGCCAAGTATGGTTACCCATACTCGGAATTTGTGCTCTGCATGTAATCCATCCAAAGTGCACACACACAGCAGTGAACACATACACACCGTGAACACACACCCGGAGCCCGGGGAGCAGTTGGGGGGTCCAGTGAGTTCACACATTTCCTGAAAAACCCACTCTGCCAGATATGTTGACTTCGTCATCATTTTCAAAAAAGTAGGAAAAAAAGATGGCCTGAGCAGCTTCAGCATGCTGTCTGTCAGAGGCTGTAACGTACCTAATACATAAAACGTGTGAGAATAAATTTCTTCTTCACTCTCTGAAATTGACAGGTGATTTTTATAAAATATAGATTGTCTCAGTTGTTTGAAATAATGGGGCAATTATCAAAGTTTGATTAAAAAAAAAAAAGACAGGTTAATGTTGCAATAAACGATAATGCAGTTTTACATGATTTGTTGTTTTCTAAATTCTTAAATAGATTCTTTATTAACACTTTTTATGAAGCCTGTACATACAATGCTTTTTAAATTCTAATGTCTTATAATATACCTTAGAGTTGTTTGTTGGCTCTTGTAAATACTTTTAAAAAATGAAATAAAAATAATATAATCACTTATAATAATTACTAACATTAAATGAATGCTTACATCGTTAAAGGGCATAATGCATTAAAAATGCATGATCAACACCAAATTACATTTTTTTAAAGCAGTTATGGTGATACAGTTACATCTAGAAAAGAGAAAAGTATGTCTGAAACCCTTTTAGACATGACTATATTTACTTTTTAAAAGTTACATTTCAGTCTTTGTTGTTGATTTTATTTTATTTTTCATTTTTTGTTCTTGCTATATCGATGAATCAGCATCCAGAATTGTCAGTTTTATAACGTGTGATTTATATATACACTGTGTGTATATTTGTATTGTGTGTTTGAGTCTGTGCAGGTGAGAAATGACAGTCAAATAGGAGCAGCTGGCACTTGTGTGTGTGTGTGTGTGTGTGTGTGCAGGTGGCAGCTGTGTGCAGGTGTATTTGAGTTCTCCTGTCACTGGGTGGCAGGTGTTTTCCGGCCACAGGTAGAACGTGAGCACATGTGGCAGGTGGAACAGATACTCTCAGTTAACGGCGAGCAGGTGACGACCGCACACGATCCGCCCTCGAGACCCTCGCACGGACCGGGAGTCTTTGCGATTGGACGGTAATGTCAAATACTTCTGTACAGAATGCCGTAACACGCCTATACATGCTAATGCGCTTTCAGAGCGCATGCTAATGTACGAACGGTATAGTCTGCATTCGGCAGCCCTTTAGTTTCAGCTCAGACTCTGTCAATAAAACCTGACCGGACGTCACCGAAGGATCTTGGGGGGTGGGGGGGGAAAGGTCAGTGGGCAGCGCAAAGCGGGGAATTTTGATGATCCGGCCTCTGTTTCCTGCGCAGCCCTTCTGGTTCATTAGCAGTGGGAATTTGGACAGGGAGAAGGTGGAGGGGGGATAGATCCACCCTTATTACTTATGCAGTCAATAGCAAGGCTTGTCTGCATTCATAATTGTTTGATTTTATAGGCCAGTCTTTAAACAAACATTGTCTATGGTAATGCCCTGCCCTGATGGATGGGAGAGGTTTTGTCTGTGAATATCATTTGGATAATTAAAAATGACAGACCAAATCGCCCGCTGTCTTGACCCTCACTTTGTCTCCCGAGTGATGCCGGCGAGATGCTGATTGCTGTCAATCACGGGTCTGCGGAGGATTGGGGAACGCGGGCAGCCGTGAACCCTGACCCACGCTGTTGATCTGAAATAGATAACAACCTTGAAATACCTGCAGAATTTCAACAGGCGAGCGGGGCACCTTCCCCAAAAGAGACACTTCCTCTACACGCGCTGTGTCTGTTTCTCTCTGACTGTGCTCGGGTTGGGAACCGAGAACCGGGTCTTATTCCGAACTGAAACACTGGAACCGAATGTCTGTATTTTTCTGGGGTAATCAATATACAATTGCTGACTTATAGTAACATTTCTCATTTTCATTTCACATTTTTTCAGTTACTCAAACTTAAATAAATTTTAAAAAATCATGAAAAAAACTATGCAGACATTTAGAAAAAATATATATATAAATGGCAAAAAATGCACAACAGATTTGCTAAAACTTAAAATTAAAATTAAAATTAAAACAGAAAATATAAAAATAAAAACTAATTCATATCAATAAAAACTATAAAATATAGGAGTGATACCATATGAAAAGCTTGTTTCTTAAAATAAAATGATGATTTAACTGAAGTAAAATAAAATGTAAATAAAACATATTTTTAATTGAGCTAGTTGACAGTATTTTTTCATTTTATGTAAACTTTATGGACTATACTTAAATAACAAAAACTAAAACTGAAATGAAAAGTCAAACTATATAGACATTTGAGAAAAAATAATACAAATTACAAAACACAACAAAATTACTAAAACTCTGTACAGACATTTGAAAAAAAAAGATAAAACACAACAAAATTACTACAACCTTTAACTACATTTAAAATGAAAACAGGATATATACAAATATACATCTATATTATCTCAGTGAAACTGTATGATAAACATTTGTTACTTAAAATAAAATAAATTTTAACTGAAATAAAATATTAAAACATATACTTTATTTTCCAGTTAATTGTCAAGGTAACATTTCTCGTTTTCTAAATTAAATAACTAAAACTAAAACTTGAAAAAATTTAATATTTACTATAAATAAACAATATTTAACTATAAACACTTTTAAAGCATTAATAAAAACTATAATAGTACCTCAGTGATACCAAAATAACACTTAGTTGACTTGCTGCATCAAACTGGAATATAATTATTTTCAAATTTAACATTTTAACATTGAAAAAATGACACCCTTCACCAGTTTGGACCAATTATTCATCAAGTTCTAAAATAATTGTTAAAGGAGTCATTAAAGAATTGTATGGAGCCCGTTTCTGCCACTGAATAAGGTAATTGCAACTTTTTATCTCACAATTCTGACTTTTTTTTTCTCATAATTGCGCGATATAAAATCGCAGTTGCGAGTTAAAAAGTCATAATTCTGAGATATAAACTCGCATTTCTGAGAACATATCAGTCTCCCAAACTGGGCTTTAACTTGCAATTGCGAGTTTATATCATGTAATTCTGACTTCATAACTCGCAATAGCAAGTTTATCTCACAATTCTGAGAAAAAAAGTCAGAATTGCGAGAAAAAAAGTCAGAATTGCGAGTTTTTATCTTGCAATTGTGACTTTATAAATCATAATTGTGAGTTTATATCACGCAATTCTGAGAAAAAGAGTCAGAATTGTGAATTTATATCTCGCCATTTTGACTTTATAACTCGCAATTGTGAGTTTATATCTCACAATACTGTGAAAAAAAAAGTCAGAATTGTGAGATAAGAAGTCGCAATAACCTTTTTTAAAATGTTTATTCAGTGGCAGAAAGGGGCTTCTGTAGAATTGGACCCGTAGTGCAATTGGACTTTTTTATGATCCCCATTACTGCGCTAGTTCTTTTTCCTCCTTTTTCACGCAGAAAGAAATTAAAACATCAATCCGTAAACACTATTAAAGCATTAATAAAAACTATAATAGTACTTCAGTGATACCAAAATAACACTTAGTTGACTTGCCGCATCAAACTGGAATATAATTATTTTAACATTTAACATTTTAACATTGAAAAAATGACACACTTCACCAGTTAGGACCAATTATTCATCAAGTACTGAAGGAATTGTTAAAGGAGTCATTAAAGAATTGGAACCGTAGTGCAATTGGATTTTTTTATGATCCCCATTCCTGCGCTAGTTCTTTTTTCTCCTCTTTCACGCAGAAAGAAATTAAAACATCAATCCGTTGGCCTCCTACAGTGTTTTAGGACACCGTGCGTTTTCTTTTGTCCTGTCTTTTATTCTGCTCTCTACTTCTGTCTCTTTAGCTTTTTTGTTAATCTCTCATTTCCTCCTTCCTTTCACGTTTCAGCACTCGAGTTGTTTCTGCGGTCTACCGCATACTTTTATATGATAATTTCCAGTTGTTTTCTGCTGCCAACGCGGTGTCTTTCCTCTCGCCGCTGTGGTGTGGGTGTTTAAGTGGTTTAATTAGAACAGAACAGAGGATGTTGTCTCTATTATCATATACTGTACCAGCAAGCATCACTTTATAAGTTGGGAAACCACTTAGTGTTTGTAAACTGGATATGTTACAGTACCTCAAACGTGAGTGTTGTTTACAACAATATTTTGAATTTATATGTATCTTATTATCTTATATGTAGGCTCCTACATACATATATTTCCATATTTGTTATGTGAGATAAAAATATTTCTAATATTTTACATTAGATTAATGTTACAGTATCTGGAGTGTAAGATATATTTGTCATCGAGGGAACGCGCTCTCAATATAGACGGCTCAGAGCCGAACACATTTAGTCCTTCGTCGCTTTTCAATTTTCCGACTGCTGAACTACACCCTCCCCATCTCTCTCCAAATCCAGCCAGGCATTAGAAAAAATATTTCCCTCGGCAGAACTCCTCTCTCAGCAGGCCAATCCCTCCCTCAAAAATACTGCTGCTAGCGTGGCACAGTCATGGTATCAAATACTAACACCTTGTTGATATATACCTTGGTACTTAATTACCATATTTAAGTAGCTACTTTAAAGAATACCATAGAACAGGGTTCCTCAATTAGTTTTCGCCGAGGGACGAATTCTGCCAACAATACCAAGCCAAGGGCCACTGACCTCTCTCTCTCTCTCTCTCTCTCTCTCTCTCTCTCTCTCTCTCTCTCTCTCTATATATATATACTTATTATTACAATTATTATATTACTGATGCTTTTGTTAAAATAGTCACAAGATGGTCACAAGATAAATATTAAGATTTTTTTCCCCCAGTAGTCTGTTTTATTCAAACAAATATGAACATTTCTGCATTTAGATACAGAAGAACTTTGCCTGTTGAATATTAAAAACAAATGAACAAACAAAAAATCTGTATCTCCATGTCTACCATGCAAATCAAGTTCCTGCTCATCTCCAGACTGGATCTCTTCTCTCCACTTTCCCTAATTGCAGATTCAATCATTAGATCTGTCAGCATTAATATTTTTACACTTAGATTTTTTGGGGGATCAAACTGTAACACCGTGTGTCCCAACCAGACGTGACACGATAAAAAGTATCTTTTCAATGTAATTTTTGTCGCGCCGCTTGCGTCCGTTGTAGACACGATGTAAGTTAATGTCACTTTCTGATGCTGCGTTTGAATTTTCATGCCACATTATTTGAAATTAGTGCGGGCCAAACATTTTTCTTTCGCGGGCCAGATGTGGCCCACGGGCCGCCTATTGAGGAACCCTGCCATAGAATTACCATGGTACGTGTTCAGGAAAAAACATGGTATATCCATTGCATACAGGCTCCAGTTTAAATGTTACCATGTTTCAAATGAGGGATATTATTATTGAAATTATTTAATTAATATATTATGATATTAACAACTGTATAAAAAATAACAACTTTTATATTGCATTTATATTTATATACAGTATGTATTTATTTTATATTATATAAATACTAAAGCTTACTCATGGTATTTACATAAATAGCACTTCAAAGTAAAGAATACCATTACTATACCATGGTACTATGTCGAAAAACACAGCAATCCAATTCCTGAATCTATGATTCTAATGAGTCAGTTATTTTTAGTGACACAAAAACTTGCAGTGCAATCAGTGTTGTCTGGTTCCTGAATAAATGGCAAAGTTCCTGAATAAATGGCACCTAGTGGCAAAGAATGAATTTGCATTTTCATTCAGACCAACGCGAAAATCAAGTTTTCCCAGGTCTGCGTGCGCAACAAGCGGGCGGGCAATATGCTAATGTTTCATGTTGACGTCAACATGAAACAGCTTGGGATTTATTTTAAAAAAGACTCGTTTCAATGATTCAGAGTCGACTCTTTCTTTTGAGAGACAATAACTTTATGCACGGTGCATTTTCAGATTTAAAACTTTGCAGGATGTTTTCATTCACTTAGAGCTGTGTTACACACTGCATGAATGGTAATTTTCAAAAATCCATAATAAGGGCACTTTAAGTTCTTTACAATTCCTATCTTTAGTACAAATCTTGTAGTTTTGTTGTTTTATGTCTCTTTTGCAGTTCAGGTGCGACCTGAGGCGACAAAATCAAGCGCTCCTGTTCTAATTGACTGTAGCCGTTCGGTGTAGACGCGGCGTTAGAGGAGACACGTCTGTCTGAACAGCGCGTCTGACTTTCTAATGACGAGGGGGGAGAAATGTAAACCTCCATCTCCAAATAGTGCGCACAAATCCGACTGTGGAAATTAATCCTCTCAATTCTCTGTTCCTCTTTGTGTCGCGCCAAAGGAATTTGATCCCATTGAATAATTTCATTATAACTTGTGAGCTTGTGGATTAATGGGAATCTTCACTGTAAAGACAAACAGGAGAGGGGAAGCTGTCGGTTTGCTCTCTTTCTTTCGCTTTGTCTCGTTTCTCGTTCTCTCCCGTCACCTGCTGCACAGTCGAACCCAAGACACAATCAGTGTGCACAATGGCGTACTTGTAAACAAGATTAATGCCCATGTACTGTTTTAACAGCTTGTCTAGAGATCACAGGAACACAATGGCAGCAGGTTATTACACATCCGCACTACATTATTAGGCTGATACGTACATTTATGATTCACTAAACCCCTGGCGTGAACTATAAGGTGTTCGGACGCTGCATGTGTTACAGATCGAGATGTTCCTAGCATGTTGCTACATGAGTAAAACATTGGATCTTTTGCTTGTAATAGTTAAAAAAATTAAACTGAATCGGCTGTTTTTTCCTAAAGCAGCTTTTAGAAAATCTCCCTTCCTGTGGTTTAATAATCCACAGTAAATAAACATTGATGTGGGATTAAAGAGACAGATATAATTAGAGAAGAGAAAACAACAAAAACAAACCAGAAATATAAGAAAAAAAGATGCTTTGTTAGTAAATGTATTAATTAATTAGGCCTTTTATTAAAATGAGTATAGACTCATTAAATATGTTGTTCTGTGAGAGTGAGAGTATTACTGTTCAAAAACATTTTTTTTTTAATTGGGATGCATTAATTTGATCAAAAATTACACTAAAGACATGTTACGAAACATTTCTTCTTCAAATAAATGTTATTCTTTTGAACTCTATATTCATCGAAGAATGCAAAAATATATTTGTAATAATAAGAAAAATTTGGGCAGCATATCAACATATAAAATTGATTTCTAAAGGATCACATGACACTGAAGACTGGAGTAATGATATTAAAAATTCAACTTTACATCACAGAAATCAATTACATTTTAAAATGTATTCAAATAGAAAATAGTTGTTTTGAATTGTATTAATATTTCACAATTTTTCTGTATTTTTGAGCAAATAAATGCAGCCTTGGTGAGCAGAAGAATCTTCTTTCTAAAACATTTAAAATGTTTAACCTGCAATGTGTGTTTAGTTTCATCCCTTAGTTTCTTTCTTTTTTATGCTAGAATATATGCACTATTCCAACTTATGCACTCGAGCAGTATTTTCCCAAGAATGAACTGAATGGAAATAAATGAATCCATAAAACACAAAGAGGCGAAGATCCGTCTGAGTGCTGTAAGACGGCAAACAGAACGGCAGGTTGGATGTGGCCTCCAGGCCTCGTCCTGCAGAGCTGGGCTTTTTTAGCGTGCTGTTTTATAGCGCTCTGAGTTTGTCATCCAGAGACTGTAAAGTGGAAGTATCTCCGTCTCGTTAGAGCCGGAATGGGAGACTCCCGTCGGTTCGGAGTGCCGGAATGCTCAGCTTTAATTGCGTTTGATAGCGGCTCTGCAGAACAAACCAGTGGAAAGAGCTTTTATTGCCTTTTCCACCGGGGTCCCGTCTCATGTGCTGATCTTTAAACATCGAGGCTTCTTTTCAACCTGAGAATAACAAGCTGTGTTTTATATTATCAGTTAATAGGCTTTTGTTTGTAGGCGTTAAGACACTTCCACTTAAAGGAATAGGTGTTTCACAGAAGATAGAAAGTCGTGCAGGTTTGAAATGACATGTAAATGATGAGAGAAGTTTCATTTTTGGGTGAACTATGCCTTTAAGTGAATGTCTTTTCCCCGCTCCATCTCTCTCTTTCTCTGGCTCTGTCTGCTAGTGAGCAGTCATGTAGTGACTCAGAGTTTCCCTGGGGCTTGATTTTATGATCTAATGGCAGTCACAGTCTCCCTCTCTCTCTCTTTCTCTGGCTTTGTCTATAATAAAGGAACGTATAATAATTCATGGTGCCAATTTTGAAATTTCAAACATTTACAAAAACACTGCTTTCTTGGACGTCATCACTGCTGGTTTAGTAAATGTTGCTCATAGGAAACACATTGTTTCATATGAGCAGTGATTAATAGGCTTGATTGCAGCTACTGTACTGCACACAGAATCTATTTATCTCAATTCTTTCAGCATTTAATATGCATAAAGGAATTAAAAGAATAATTCACCTAAAACTAAATATTCTGTCTTCGTTTACTCACCCTCATTTTGTTCCAAAACCTATTTATAAACATTATTGATAAAATTTTGTATTATAAATGTGTGTGTGTGTGTGTGTGTGTGCCTTTACATGTCTACCACAATTCGGTTTTGTTTCAAAACCTATTTATTTATTTATAAAATGAAAGACCAAGCTTCACGTTTACTTTTTTGTTCCAGAAGCTATTTATTTATCTTATTTTTCTATAAAATGAAAGACCACAATTTAAGTTCCAAATTTCCTTTTTTTGCTCCAAAAGTTATTTATTTACCCTTCAAAGAAAGACCCCAAATTTAAGTTCTTTCTACATTTCTTTTTCTTCCTTTCTAATGTTTCCCAAAGTGAACATAAATTGAATGGTTCTCTTGTAATTGTGCAGTTTGCTAAGTTTCATGACTATAACCTCTCAAACATACAGATTTGATCGGTTTATCTATAGAAATCTATTGCTGTCAAATTAGATATTCATAAGCACAATTAATATTCATAGTGAGGATTAAAGAAAAATCCATCTTTAATTTGTGTGAATCTCACTCAGTCATATCATTTTGCGCATCATTTTTGTGGCAAAAAATGGACATGCATAAATAATGATTGTTTCCAAAGAAGCTTCCGAAATAGTTCTGATTAAAAGTTTTAAAACTCATGTTTTAATTCAGTCAGAAGTTCACATGCATATTAAACTGGCATAGGAGGATTTTAAAGGTGAAATGTGTAATTTATGTTCTATTTAAAATGTTTGAAACCTGTCAGAAAACAGTGATTATTTGCTGGTAGTGGCAGGGAAACAACCTGTGATTTGGTGTTTTGAGTTTGATCAGTTTGGGTGTCAGTCTAACGGTGCATTCGGCGGTGTTGTGGCCACTGAAACGTCTCTTGTTTTTCTTATGTAACAGCTGTAGTCTGTCTCTCTCCCTACCTGAGTGCTGGAATCAACTCAGTCATTATTCACCCGGCGCCTGCCTGCATAAGTAACAGCACAAATCGCACGCCAAACACGCAGAGAGAATATAGTAAGTAAATATTCCATGCTGTTAGCCAGCCGTACGGTTTATTTGTTTGCGAGGGTGTTAGCGAATCACAGACCGAAGGCATTTCTCACAGGCCATAAAAAATGGATGACTGTTTCCGAGGGGAGTGGCCACCGTCGTGCCCGAACTGCGCCAGAGTTTCGTTGACCTTCATCGGTGTGACTGAGGCATTATGGGATATCTCTAAAGGGCATCTGAGGCTGTCTATGGTGGGTCTGGGGTAAAGCGGAGGAGTTTCCTGTCCTCTCCTTCAGCCTGTGTGTATGTGTATGTGTGTGTGTGTGTGTGCACTTGTATGTGTGTGTGTAACCAAGCGCGGCCTCTGCGTCCCACCCATCCTCTCTCGCTCTGACAGCCACTAATAATAAGGCATGAAGACAGTCTGACAAAATGAAGACAAATGCAGCACGCTGCCCCGGAATCATAATCTCTGGCGGGTCTCAGTGAAAGAGACATCCTAACTGTACACGGATGTTCTTTATATAACACACTCCTGTGACCTACACGCACAAAGACACTCATGCACCTTTCAGATCTGAGCTGAGAATTTGCTGTTAAATTCCAAATCAAATCCTGAGTTTGAAATCAGGTAGAATAACTTTTTTGAATTTTAAGATGAAATGTATTGCATATTATTATTATTAGTAGTAGTAGTAGTAGTATGTGTGTATAGACCTTCATCACACTTCTGCGTTCAAAAAGCGTAAGATTCAAAAAGAACTTCTGCTGCAGCACATTGTTGTGGATTATTTATGTAGAATTCAGCACAGATACGTCTTCTAAAGACATCAATCCCAGTTTACAACAATTAATTGAGTATTATGAAACCAAGGATTATGTTGTCACCGGTCCCGATCCTAGACTTCTGGGGGCCCTATGCAAAACTGTGAAAACGGAAAGCGCTCAAGAAACAGTATCTCTTCCGTGGCTCAATACGCTTTCAACTCGTTTTTTTAAGTCCCGAGCAGGAGACTGTACGACATTCACGTTACATGATTTGACTGATTTTTACGTAGAGAGGGTGACAGCGCACCGCATTAAAAGAAATGATCATTCATTTTTTCATAACTGCTGGCCAAATTCAAAAACTAAACTAAAATTAAAATATCTTTGAGAGCAAGGGGCCCCTGGTGTTTCGGAGGCCCTATGCAGCTTGCGTATTCTGCGTATAGGGAGGATCGGCTCTGGTTGTCACGATATCCCGATGCGTATTTCGTGACTTAAACAGAAGCGCGCGAGCCATACTGTATGTGTAAAGGCAATTCTTCACAGTCTGATCACCTTATTTCATTACAGAATAGCGAGAAAACTATACAAACAACGTCACATTAAAAAGCATTAGAATTAGCCAAAGCTTAAAACATTATTTACGACTAAAGGCTGTATAGAAGGATTAAATTAAAGGTTTAGGGCAAACTTGTTGTATTAAACATAATGCTCACATTTTCCATGCACTGACTTTATGATGCAATCCTCAATCATTGCATCAAATTGAAGTTGTTCAAACGAAGAAATATTTTCATCCCACAGACGATAATTGAAAATAAGTTTGATCATCTTAATCGAGTTATATTCTCTGTGATTGCGTGCAACGATTGAATGCCATTACTGTGAACAAGAACGGTTGGTTAATCACAATAAATATAATGCAAAAATAAACAAAATAATATTAAAAATTAAATTAAATCAGTCCAAGTATTCCTTCAGGCAGTAACTTGAGCTGCGTGCTCTTCTGGCATCACCGGCAGCGCTGACAGTGGCGTCGTCAGATAGGCTAATGTTACACATTAAAATGAAGGATCACATGATACATAATATGGAATCGGTATAATTACGCAGTTTTAAAATTGACGTTTATTGCGTCAATGTTCACACTAAACTAAAATAGTTTCATTTTCTTCACAAAACTGTTGTCTGTCCATTGACAATAAAGCAGGCGGAAATTCCTTTACTCTACTAATCGGAGCCGGATGTGACGACACGCGGACTGTAATAAAGGTCTATATAAAGTACACACTTATAAATTACAGTATATTAATGTATATTAATTTTATATATATATATATATATATATATATATATATATATACATTTAATTAATGGGTCTATATATATTAATATATTATAAGTTATTCATACATTAAATGTATACAAATGCATTTTAAGTTTATAAAACTGAAATCTATAATTCATACATTCATCCATTTCACCAGAGTGAAAGAACACTATTTATATTTTACTTATTAGATTTCCTTTGAATTTCTTTGAATTGCAATTCAGCAAAAATCGCATACATTCTCAGTTGTGGCAAGAGCCACATGCACCAGCATATTTCTCCTATGGAAGTCAAAGGAAGAGACATATGGGGCTTTGTTGGTCAAAACTGTGTGTGTGTGCAGATGGGTATTGTTAAAGATTCATGACCAGAATAAAAGATCTGAGGTGAAGTTTTGGCTGCAGTATTGAGGCACTGAAGCCAGAGTGTTACTACAGATGCTGTACAGGTGCCATACTACTGTTTACATCTAGTAACGAAATATACACTAAAAGTGATGAAATATACACTAAAAAAGACGAAGATAGTCAAAGTAAATCTACATGTATATATTAATATGTGAATTTGTATTAGTCTGTATGGAAATTTTCTTTTTTATAACTATAGTACCAATAACTGTAGTTACGTTTCGACAGAAACTACAGTAAACGTGGTAATTTTTGTAAACAATGCACAGTGAAAAAGATACATGATTTGTAACACAGTTACTGTAGAAATTAAGTGTTGTACCGAATACAAAGCCACTCACATCAAACGATCACGTTTGTTGAAGTCTTTTAGCCATTTTTGGACACTTTTGGCCTTTTATTTATAGTACAGCAGAGACTATAAATAAAATAAAACTATAAAATGGTGTATGAGCACCACTGCTAAACGTGTTTGTGCTAATGACTCGCGTTTAATGTCTATTTGCTAATGCGGATTATGTTTCTTTCAATCACCTCATGACAGAACAAAGTGACTTTACTCAGTGGCACACAGTATAGAGTGTCATTCAGGGCTCTCAGTGCGTCTCCTACATTAAAATCAATGCTGACAAATGGCCCTGAGCAGAAATCTGATAGAAGTTCCTGTGACCCGTAACCTCTCGGAAGAAAAAGTTTCTTTTTCTCAATGCTCATTTCCAGTGGTGTTTTTGTTCACAATTGGAGACTGAAAGCTCGTTCTCAAATATCCTCATGGATGAGCAGTTTGCTCGTGAAGTGTGTGTGTGTTTCGTTGATGAGGGGCCCTCTACTGGTCACACAAAGACCTTCATCACACCACCAGCACTGAGGACACATGCTGCTCCGCCACACTAACAAACTAAGGGAAGATATTTACTCTGTCCAGAAGAGTGACGTTTTTGATCAGCGTCTTTTAATCAGTTGCTGTTTTTGTGATGTCTAGTCATTTCTCCTCAAGTTCACACAAGTGTATGTTGAAAAAAGAATGTTGTTGAAACAAATAATTACAAGGAATTGTTAAGTAACATTTAATTAAATATGAAATTTTGAAGACTGAAACATAATTTTCTTGAAAAGTGCACTAGTAATTGTTTTTTTTGTTTGTTTGTTTTACAACATTTGAAAAAATGTTTACAGTGTAGCAGACTAACCACAGATAGAGTTCATCATATACAAACGTTTCACTAATGTTTGACAACCACAAAGTTGCGCAAAACTTTTCATTTTGAACAGGATTATATTGTTTTATTATTTAAAACCTAACATTCTTTTTTTGTCATTTGGCATTTGCTTCAAAAAATAAAATAAAATAAAATAAACAATAATAATAATAATAATAATAATATATAAATAAATAATAGCATGTAAACAATTTTTGCTCAGAAATTGTTAGTAAATTTTACAAATAATTATGAAAATCAGTAAATAACACATTGAATTAAATGTGTTGTTGAATTAATTGAATTAAATCTCAGTGTAGAAAGATGAAATAGTTTATTCTGGTAGAACGTAGTGCAATAAACCTTTTTTTTGTTGTTGTTTTTTTTGTTTTTATTATTTTATTTGTTTAGTATTTTGTTATTTTATGCAATGACATTCAGACATTTTTAAGTTTCAATACTTAATAGTACTTTGTAGGCTCTCTGTATGTATGTAAACTTTTTCTGATTTCAAAATAATAATCACGTTGTATCTCTCCTGAAATTGTCATAGAGAGTTTGTGCAAATGGATGTCAGATATTATCAGCAATTCTATGCTATTATTTGGTCATAAAAGATGGACACAAATAGACCCATAATAGGGGTTGTGCATAACAAACATCCATATTCCATAAACCAGGTTGCGTTGCTTCCAGTTCAGGTCTTTTGTATGTGCTTTGTTAAGAATGGAGATGTTTTACTCAAGATGCTTTCTGAGGAGCTACCAAAGATGAGCTAACAAATGTCCACCATAAATGCAGATTGATAACTTCTTCTCACTAACATTCGGATATTAAAACTGAATAAAATGCAAACAATAAAAACAACTAGGTTGGTTAGCTGATTATCATAAAAGTGCATAGATATCAGCATAAGTTCATGCTGCTGTTAACACTTTAAGCAGGTGCGTCAGGTGACATTCAACATATTCCCCACTGAAGTCTTTCAGTTGTTAGTTATTAGTTAAAGAAGAGTCTTCAGCGAGCTCTGTGAGCATCAGGCAGACGTTTATGTCCCGGGCTGAAGAAGCCACCAGAGTCTTGTGAGAGTAACAGCCCTCCTCTAATGATATTACACTGTTGTCAAAGGTTACTGATGGCATTTCAATCAAAGGCAGATAAATGGTCGGGCTCGGGCAGGGGGAGGAATTTTGGAAGGGTTTAGGAAGGTCAAAGCAGGCCGCTGCAGCTTCCATCTGGAATGCATTAGCTAAAAAGATTTATTAGCAAGAGTGTCTCAGCATAATGTAACAAGAGAGATACATATACACACACAGAGAGATCATTATAGGAGTAATTTTACTTTACCAGTGTATTGTACCTTTATTTATATATATATATATATATATATATATATATATATATATATATAAAATGTGATTTTTGTGGCAATGACATTAATCAGCATTAAAAGAACTGAACTGGCAAGCAGTTTCTATTACTATTTTTAATTAATTATTTTAATCTATCTGTCTGTCTGTCCGTCCGTCTGTTTATCTGTCTCTCTGTCTGTCTGTCTGTCTATCTGTCCGTCTGTCTGTCTGTCTGTCTGTCTGTCTGTCTGTCTGTCTGTCTGTCTGTCTGTCTGTCTGTCTGTCTGTCTGTCCGTCTGTCTGTCTGTCTGTCTGTCTGTCTGTCTGTCTGTCTGTCCGTCTGTCTGTCTGTCTGTCTGTCTGTCTGTCTGTCTGTCTGTCTGTCTGTCTGTCTGTCTCTGTCTGTCTGTCTGTCCATCTGTCTGTCTGTCTGTCTGTCTGTCCGCCTGTCTGTCTGTCTGTCTATCTATCTATCTATCTGTCTGTCTGTCTGTCGTCTGTCTGTCTGTCTGTCTGTCTGTCTGTCTGTCTGTCTGTCTGTCTGTCTGTCTGTCCGTCCATCTGTCTGTCTGTCCGTCCGTCTGTCCATCTGCCTGTCTGTCTGTCTGTTCGTCTGTCTATCTGTCTGTCCGTCCATCTGTCTGTCCATCTGTCTGTCTGTCTGTCTGTCCGTCTGTCTGTCTGTCTGTTCATCTGTCTGTCTGTCTGTCCATCTGTCTGTCTGTCTGTCTGTCTGTCTGTCCGTCTGTCTATCTGTCTGTCCGTCTGTCTATCTGTCTGTCCATCTGTCTGTCTGTCTGTCCGTCTGTCTGTCTATGACATTTTGTTTTATTTTTAATTACATTTTTAATTCAAAAGAATTTCTGTGGACACAGTTAATGTTAAAATTGTATGTGTATATGTGTATAACATTATTAGTTTATATAATTGATAAACTGAATGCAAAATGAAAATCATTTGTGTTGCTTGATTGTCGCTTTGATTTTCATGTGTTTAGCTGACTATTGGAACTCATGAATAAAACAGTATCCAATACAGAAAGAGGCACAAACAATTACTCAAACTACTAAAAAACCAACCAAAACAGTCTCAACATCACAATTCCCTCAGTTCATTATTTAAATTCTTTTATCTTGTTCACAATCCGATTAAATCTAAAGTATACAACTTGTTTTAATTGAGGAATATGTTGAATGCACTAAATTGTCTTATTTTCTCCTAAATAGCATTTTATTCTTTACAAATAGCAAAACGCATGCAAATGGAAAGAGTTTGAAGCATTTCCCTTCGGTGGGTGTCGTAATGGAAATGTGTGTACGGTTTCTCCCCAACACCTCAAATGAATACCAATTGCGTGAACATTAGGCTTGAAAGAATCATTAATTGAGTCCGAAATTGACACGGTCCCGGCAGAGAGCGCGAGGCGGTCTCTCCTCGCACCGTTCTGATCATGCTTATTGCTCTAATTGATGTGGAAGTTTGAACTGTTCAATTCACTGGGCTTTGGAATTGGAAACTCGGAGACCAAACCGCATGAGAGGGAATAATTCTCTCAGAAAACCGCAATGGTTTAAACAGCAGAATTTATTGTGCCTAGTTATCTTGTCTGATAATAAGATCCTGCTGGGCGGTATGTCCATACATGTTTGTACATACAATATCAGTTTTTACATGTCTTTACTGAAAGCAGGGTGTTTAATTACATTAATTGTTATTTTTAAGCATATTCCCCCTAAATAGTCATTATTCAAATTCATATTTATTTTATTTTATTTTATTTTTCTTTATTTTATTTTATTGTGCCACTCATACACTAATTTATTATTATTATTGTTGTTGTTGTTGTTGTTGTTGTTGTTGTTGTTGTTTCTTTTTGTTTTTATGACAATTAAACATTTTCCCCCTAAATACTCAAATACTACCTAAATATTATTCAAATGCATAATTTATTTGTGTCACTCATACAAAATCAGAGCTTACGGAAAACTTCACTATTGTTTTTACACATTTTTAATGCCATTAAGAGTTTTTTTTTCATCATTAGACATTATTTTCATGACACCATGAAGCATATTTTCTCCTTAAATACTCATTTAAATGCATATTTTATTTTTTATTTTATTTCACTATTTTATTTATTTTATCTTTCACTCATACAGAGCCAGAGCCAGAGCTTGCCGAAAAACTTTAATACTATTGTTTTGCACTGATATATTCATGGTAACCACATTTTCAACAATATACTACTGTGAAACCATCATAAATATTAAAATTGATTTACAATGTTCAAATTTATTTCTAAATTTCATATTTATCTCTTTAATGCCAATGTTGCCACAGTTTTACTGTAGTAAAAATAACTATAATTTGGTGGAATTTGTGGTTAACATGTTATTTAACATATGACTCTAATGAAATCATCACCTTGTAGAAAATGCTTTGTAATGTCTGTGTAATAATTCATGGATGTATAAATGCATGAATGTCACATGACAGGCAGGTCTGCGTCTTTAGCACGGCAACAGTCACCATGTTAAACGTTGACCTGTCTGTGTAATGTGTGTCATGCTGAGGGATCAGTTAATTGCTGATTAATTTTGAAATAATTAAGAGTTACAAGGCATGCAGAGGAACGGCAGAAAACACAAACCGGAAGAAATAGCATGGTAGATGAGAGAGAATATGGAAGACATTGATAGTTTTGGACACAGCTTCTTGGTCTCCCATGTGTCCAACAGCAATCTAAAATAGCAAAAAATCAGTTGATAACTACAGATCAATAAGTTTGATTTCTGAAATTTGAAATGTGAATCTGGGGTCGCGTCACGTGTACTGTACATCTCGCAGCACCTCGGCCTGAAGTCGCTGCCGCCCATGTGCTTGACTGACATGGCTAATGCGATTCAATTAATTCCCAGATGGGCTCATCTCTCAATGGCCCCTCAGGTCTTAAGGGGAGCCGGTATTTTGGAAGGGTGGAAGAATGAACGGGTAATATGTGAATAGATCCACTTCAGAGCAGATAGGTACAAAGCAGCCGGGCACTCGTGGGAGAATTGAAGTGATATTGAGCTTCTGCAGTAAATGTAGAAGAGGATTACAAGCTCTTGTGGCGAGTGAAGAGACTACACATTCATTCCCATGTCCTACTCGTGTCCTTGTGTCTCTTTTTCTTCCTCGTTCTATAGCTATCCTGGAGAACGGTACGAAGTGTAATTGATGCTCAGTCGGCCAGTTTGATTTCAGCAGCATGGGTTTTATTTGTTTGTAGAGATGGATTTCACAGAACGGGTTCATTAATGCTGTTGGCTTTGCACTCAGAATTGTTTTTGTCATTCAGATGCAGTGTGGGACTTTTTGTCGCACTCTGCAAGCTTCTGATTTTTTGAAGTTGTTCAACTACAGTCACCTTTGGGAAATATTGAATATTGAAAATATCGAATCTGATTGGCTGAGAGCCTTTTCCAGCAGTGCAATATTCCAGTGATAACAGAACTCCAACCGTTTCACTGTTCGTATCACTCCGTTGGCAGTATTTCTCACAGCGGATGCCCAAATCCACTATAATTTTATAAATAGTACTGTTTTTATGTCATGGAATGTAGTTTTAAGAGTTTTTTAGGCGAGAATGTGGTTGTTTAGACTTCAAATATGCGGTTTGTTAATAAAGATGACGCCTATATGAAAATGAAGCAATATTTGAGACAAAAACATATAAATCAATAAATTGGCTTTTATCTGGATTATAAATGTATTAGAAGTTAAAATTGCTGGTACTTCAATTAGCATAATTAGTTTTATATTTATAACTTTTTATTTATACTTAAAAATGAATGAATTATTCTTACAAAAATATCTAATTAATTTGTCTTTGTCTGGATTATAAAATTATACATTAATCAAAAATCTAGAAATGAACAGCCATTTTTTAATTATTTTAATATTTTGCTACTTCTGTAAACATAATTTACTTTATTAATATAAATTTACATTTATATTTTCATTAATTTAATTAAATAATAAATAGAAATATTTATTTGCCTCAAAAATATCACAATAATTTGTTTTGTTATAACTTAATCAGAAGTATAGAAATAAACAGTGGTACTTAAGTATTTTAATATTTTGCTAATACAAACAAAAAAAGGTGGTATAGGAACACTTCTGAATGTTGAGCTGATGTAAATAAATCATTACATTTGTATGAACACTTGTAAATAATGATTTAACTTTTTTTTTAATCATTAAATCCATTTTGTTTTACTGGTTCATGGAGAATAACAAACCAATTCACTAAAATGAATCAATTTTAGTAGGGGCCATTTATTAAAGCCAAGTTTGCTTGATTTGAAGTCCTTAATCACAGTACAAAGTGAAAACCTTAACTGAATTTGCTTTGCTTGTCTTGAAGTTTTAGTTTCCATGATTCATACAATATGATCATAATCGTAATGTTAAATGTAGCATGTTAGATATAGCTGTACATCTGTTAGAAACATGCTAGTGCATTCATTAGGTTCATTAGGGGTGTGAGCGTGCTAATTGAAATGATTTTTGTGTAGCGTGTGGAGGAATCTGTGTGTGTGTGTGTGTGTGTGTGTGAGAGACAGGACCCCCCCTAAACCTGTGCAGGCTCTCACTGGCGCAGAGCTATTGACATCTTGGCATTTGGTCCAGTCTGTCCGCTCTCCCTGGAGGGCCCGTTTCCTCCCATCCCAGCCGTGTATTGATTGGTTAATTTGATAGTTCTATCACCAATCAGCTTGTGTCTGACCTTTTGCCTTGGCAATGATGGCAGAGCGCTCATTTCTTCATCGTCGGCTTCGCCATACATTGACCTTTGCAGAGAGAATGTCAGCGCGGCCCTTGATCGTAACCTGTCACTACATTTGTTATAAGTAGGAGTCACCCTCGCCTTTGACACCCGATGCTGAGCCTTCACCAAAGCGGAAGAGCCGCCCAACACCTCGCCGTGTTTAAAAAACAGCAGCCAGCTCGGGATGCATCGCTATGCGGCGGTAATTCATCAAGTTGTCATAAGCATCCGCATGATTGAAAGCCGAAGACTGATTTTGGAGGGTTGTTATAGTTTTAGTGTGATGTTTTAGGATGATAAGCTAAACTGAAACATGGAAAGAAAGGACTGCAGATTGCGCTGGAGGTCAAAGGTGCGATGAAACTAATGTTCAGATCACATTTCGTCATTAAATTAAAAGAAATTATTATTTACATAAAAATTAAGCCTATTTTTACCATCCGTCATTATTGTTATTGTTGTTGTTATTTCCACGAGAGTTCAGCACATTCCCCAATACACAATACTGAAGTATGTATGCATCTCATGCATGTTTTGTTTTATTTTATTATTTATTTTTAGCTGTGATTCTTATTAGATTCTCATTACTGTAATGCAACTTTTATTTTACCGTATATGTTTAATTGTCATTAAAAATAATGTTACAATGGAAAAAAAGTTGTAACGGTCCTTAAACTAAATATTTTTAATGCAAATATATAATTTATGATTTTTTCCTTTTGATTTCTAGGGTATATGACTGGGGTGAAGGTATATTTTACAATATTGTGTTATATTAAGAAATTATTATCTGCATAAAAATTAAGCCATTTTTTACCTCCATTATGAGTTATTATTATTATTATTATTATTATTATTATTATTATTATGACGTTATTTTCATGACAATTAAGTACATTTCCCAAATATACACATTACTCTGATGCATTTGTTTGTTTATTATTATAATTATTATTATTCATTATTTCCGGTGGTGATTCTTATTAGATTCTTAGGGTAAAATACAACTGGGGTGAAGAGATTTCACAATATTGTGATATATTACATCACAATACTATATTGATGTTCTCACAGCAAGAATCAATACTTTTTGGAAATATAGGAGACGGATCAGCATTCAGAGCAAGTCTGTGAGAATGTGACTTAGTATAGCATTTGTCCAACACGTATTCAATTATTTCTATTCGACTTAAACTCAGAACAAGCTAAGAATATAATTGCACAAAGCACTGTAGATGAATGAGAAACAAGTGAGTTTTAAATATGTTTTGAATTAGAATAAAGAATCACAGTACATTCACATTGTATAATATCGTATAGCCATGCAACACAATTTTAGCCTGTTTGCTTATACGCAGATCAGAAATTCCCCTTTGAGTTTATAGTCAGATTTCTAGCATCGAAATGATACAGATGTTATTTTCTGCCTTGCGTGCAGGTGTCCCACAGGGATGTCTCATTATCACAGACTGGAACGCTCTCCCCTTGGGAACAGCCCAGATTTTGTATACTTCAAACTCACTTTCTCCTTTCTTTCCCAGTGAAAGACTTTTAAGGCGCTCTGTTCTTATTAAACTACTCTTCTGGTACAAATATAGAGCTTTCGCACACAGGTATAAGAACTGCTGTAGGTGCATTCTGGGAAAAACCCATGATTCTTTCTGCCACATCTGTATATGCTGTGAAGGTGTTGTAAAACATGCTGTTTTATATCCGTAATGAAGCAGTGTGATTAGAGGCCATGTGGCGTGTACCTTGATCGCACCCAGCCTCGCGTAAACACCTGACACGGCGAGCGTGAGCGTGTTTGTCTTTACACGCCTCCTGTATCTGTCATTACGGCATATGAGAGCAGCACCAGGCAGTCTTTAGTGTGCTTCTTATGGGCTCATAACGTGGCTTTGGGTTTAATTACTGTGGCTTTACATGTGCTCTCAGAGGAACCGGGACCAATAAATACCCATATACTTCCCTAACCCTCATCCATGACGCCGTCTGCCTCTGGTTTTGCCGCTTTTGTGGAGAATTACTGTTATTTGAATCATATTTTGCCTGTTTTGTTATTTAAATTAGATTCTGACATTATTTTCTTGAAAATGAAGCATATTTTCCTCCATTCTCATTATTGTATTGTGAATAAACCTCTTTTATTTGATATATATTAATATATAATTAATATGAATATATTTACATATAATTATACAATATATAATTAATGTGAGATTTTATTAATTTAAATAAATGTTTCATTTAAATAGTTAAATATTTAAAGTATTTACATGTTAGGAAGTGTTTGTTGTATTACTGTAATTGTTTACTGTAAATAATGAGAACCAACATTGAGAATAATCAAAACATTCTGATGCATTACAGTAATAATAATTAAATAACTAATTTATTTAATAATAAAGTCATAAAAAGTCATAAAAATAATGTCACATTGCAAAAAATCTTAATGATTTACTTAGTACCTCATTGAGATACTATTATAGGTTTTGTAAAAATTAAAAATTATATTTAGTTTTTATATTTTCTGCTTGGTGTTTTAAAATATGTTCAAATATATGTTTTATTATTTCATAAATTTGTATTAATTTATGAATATGTAAAAATATATAATTTTATTATTAATGTAATCTATAGTTTTTATAAATAAAAATGTTTCTTTTTTCAGTTTTAGTTATTTTAGTACATTAAGTTAAACTAAATGGAAATGAGAAATGTTGCCTAGGAATTTAGCTGAAATAAAACAAGTTTAAGGTTTTTATATATATATATATATATTTTTTTTTTTTTTTTTTTTTTTCAGTTAACATATATTTAATTTCAAGTAATGAATTTTTATTTTTTTAATGGTTTTAGTTTTAAAGTAACCCTAAATGTGAGATTTATGAGACGAACACCTACATCTATAGAAATATCGCCCTTTATTATGATTTAGGTCTTTGTAATATGTCTGTTTGGACAGAGAATGACTCCTTTTGATTAACTAGAAATGTGTTTGGTGATTTCGTGATACCGTTTTGTTGTAGTGTAACCCCGCGATTACAATGCCACGGTGGTCCGAGAAGGCCCACTGAATAGTTGATATATGAAAGCAGAAAAGAGGAGGGATTTGGCGTGCGCTTTATCAAAGCTTGGGCGAAATACTCACGAGATCAGGCCGCGTTTAACCCAGATTAAACCGCGGAGGTCCAAGGGCTCTTCAAAACAAAGACAAGTTCAAGACTTCCTTCCCTTAAGGATGTGTCAAGGGCAATCCAGACAAAAGACAAATGTCTTTTTCAGCAGGGCGATAAGCATCTGGGCACAGGCGGCATAAAGCGATGCCTTTTCTTCCTGCGATTTCCTGCCTCAGTTCAGCCTAATGTGGCTACAGTGATTTAACCGAATATGGGACCGTGGCGATTTCTTATCTCTGCCTTAGGGGTATAAGCTCAGTAACCCCAGCTCTGAGTGATAGGTTTGTGTGTGAGTACAGGGTGGGCCGGGGGGCTCGGCGGAGGAGTCTTTGTATTATAGAAATGTACGACTTGTTGGAATGATTAATGCCGGTTTCATCCTGCAGACCTGTATCAGGCGAACTTCCCTAGACAAAACTTTTGCTGAATCTTAAATTCAGCCAGAGAAAAGGAGTTATTCTCTATTGATTTTGCCTCCCTCATGTATCCTCTTTCTGTAGATGTGAGAACTTCCCATTCCGATTCTTTTTGCATCTGATTTCCTATGGATGTATTGTAAGTAAGTGGCTCATTTTTTATGCTGCCGTACAAAAGGCCTGTCAATGGAGACTCCCGTGCCCGCCGCATTTGTTCCTCTACATGAGACAGGAACGCACGAATACAATAAATAAATCAACGCGCTTGTCAGCCGCTAGCAGGGGAACAGAGCGAGTAACAAAACCATTTTCCCTTTTCTGCTTTTAATGGTAATGCCACAGGATTGTAAACTTAATGAGATAAGGTTATCAATGAATTCACGCCGTCTTCGCTGCTGTCTTTTCAGAAAGCAAATATCATTTAGGTTTGTCGCGACTGTAGCTTTGTTGAGGCCGTACTGAGAGGATAATCAAATAAACTAATACATCTGAACAAACAGACCGACAGGCTTATCCGTGATTGGTGGAAACGAGGGAAGCGGTAATTAGTCTGCTGAATCTGACAGCAACTTGTGACAGGATAATGTTGTGTCGTCGGAATATATAGTCGTATTATTAAGTAGCAATGTGCAAAGCTACGTATTTTCATAGACAAGTTGGGGGGTTGCATGAACAATGCTTGCATCTGTAATTATACGAGGCTGTCAAAGATTTTCAAAGTCCTTTATACTCACTAAGGCTGTGTTTATTTGATCAAAAATATGGTAAAAACAGTAATACTGAGAAATATTATTACAATTTAAAATTACTGTTTTCTATTTGAATATACTATAAAATGTCATTTATTCCTGTAATGCAAAGCTGAATTTTCAGCATCGTTACTCCAGTCTTCAGTGTCACACGATCCTTCAGAAATCATTCGAATATGCTGATTTGCTGCTCAAGAAACATTTATTTTTTATTATTATTATTATTGAAAATAGTTGTGTTGCTTAATCATTTTTCTGTAGAAGCGATGATACATTGTTTTCAGCATTTATCTTTTATAACATTATAAATGAAGAGATCAGATGCAAGTGCATTTTTCTCAGGCTCGTATATTTATGTTCAGTTATTTCATTTTGGTGGCAATGAAAATAATCTGTTCCATTAAAGTGAAATTACTGAACCTACACATGAGAAAAATGCTCATTTTAGAAGAAAATTTCAGATGGCACTTAAGAGGCTTTTGCATCTGAACTCTTCAAATGTATTTGCAGCCACTTATGATTGATTTAATGCACTGAACTTATTTATTAAAAAAGAATCTCACTGACCCCAGGTTTGTAGCTTTGATGTTGGCTTTATTCAACAGCAGCCATTATCACTTCACCAAATTAGTAACCAAACCATTTAACCAGTTCTTTAAGTATGCATTTTGAGTTATAAAATGATATCCTTGATTGTTATTCTACATGAAATGGGAATCAAAGAGAGAAACTTTCAGAAGTAGCCCTCTATTTGTCGAAAGGCCAGTTGTAATTGGCCTAGGGGTGAGAAAGATCCATGTTTTGATTAATCAAGATAAAATCCTTCATCGTTACGGTCTCCAACATTTCAAATAGACTCAAAAGCTCCATCACAGAGGTGAAATCCATACCTCATAACAAAGGACTGAAAGATGGCAATGATTTACCCCAGATGACCAGGCAAAACTCAGCCCGATGTAACTGTGCCCGTGTGAGTCGGTCAGACTTCTGCATGAGGGAGAGAAGAGTTCATTCATTTAAATGTTTGTTGTTTTCTCCCTCCGCTCAGACGAATCAATTGTAATTTTATGAATTTATGACGTGCTGTGCCCAACTCTTGATATACTGCACATACGCGGAGAGAAAACTCTCCATATAGAAGAATGAGGGTCTATTATTGAACTTAAACACATTATTATTATTATTATATCTAAGATGTGAAACATTATCAAAACAGCCTCAGCTATGTATTTTATTTTTCAGATAAATTATGTTAAATGCTGAGGTTATCCACCAGAGTGAAAGAGAAGCTGTTCTCCAAAGTATTTACACAAAGGAAGTCTCATCACAAACATTTTAATATTGAGTTGGAAAGCAAATGGAGAAATTTTCATTTTACAGCTTCAAAATATTCTGAACAATTTCTTTAAAAAAAATTGTTTTATTCATAAATCAGTTTTATACCCTAGTGAAATATAAATATACTAAAAAAAAAATATATATATATATATATATATATATATATATATATATATATATATATATATTTAAATTGAAATACATTTATGTCATGCTAAGCATACTACAAATACTTTTTGTATGCTAAGCAGTATACTCAAAGCCTGCTAAACTAATTTTGCATTTTAATTGTGTGAAAATAGTGCTATACTTAGTATAAAGCTATAAATAGTATACTTCAGGTAAACTTTAGATAGCTTGCACTTAAATACCGACGTACAATCTTCATCAATAGTTACATTAAAGCACATTTTAGGCTTAATATTAAGAAATGTACATTGTCCACAAGTAGTAGCCTACTCCAAATAAAGTTTAATTATCGAGCAATATATGTTTTGATTTTAACTATACTTAGCTTTTTTACTACTGTCAGTACAGCACTTTAGTTTTAACTTCTATTGTTTGTAAATGTGCTTTATGAATAAATATACTAAACTAAACTATATTAAGAGACAAATGTGATACTAAGTACTTATACTAAACCTCATCTGAATTATGAAAGCACAAATCCACCATGACGGCAGTTGACTTCAGGGTTGCCAGGTCAGTGTAAAAAGCAGACTAATTGTTACTCAAAACTAGCCCAGTCGTGGCCAGAACTAGCCCAATCATGATCAAAATCATATTCCTGGGGTTAGGCAGGTGAGGCATTTTTCTTCAACCCGCAGACTAAAAAAACAACCCAGGGGTCGGCAACAGTATAAAAGTGGCACAGTTCAGCAGGAAAACCGCTGACTTGGCAACGCTTGTTGACCTGAAAGAGGAAATCATAGAAGAAGGCTGTTTGCGCTAATGCCAACTATAGCTCCCCTTGTGGCAGCACATAGAATTGCACTGTGCATTTGTTGCATGCATGTGAAATCGAGCTTGTTTAGATATTTTTATGTTGAGTATGTTTTGAGCCTTAGGACTAGAACGGTCTTTAGATTTTCCTCTGAAACTCTCAAGCCGATAACGAGACACATATATCTCACCCTTTATTCCCATTTCCACCTTTTAATGTTTCCCTCAACAAAACCTCCAGAATTCAAGCATTTTCATTCTCCCAGTGTGCCTTGATCCCCCTGAGCGAGCTATTCAGTCTGGTGAATAAAATATTCTAATGTGTGCTGTTTTTCTTCCATTCGGTGTGCTTAAATATTACAAAGCATTTAATTATAAAAACTGAGAACAGACGCAGTCCTGGGACTGTCAGTGGGAAAAATAAATGTACAATCAAAATTGCAATTACCTGCAGAATTTCAGGGGTAAACACATCAGCAATCTCATAACAAACACAGGCTAGTTTGCATTCTAAAATGAATACAGTTAGATCCAAAGCAATTTTCTCTTATTTATCTTAGACGCCATGCATAAATAAAGCAAGGGCATTGAAGCAATTAGCATAATTAGACTGTGGTGGTCAGGCCCTATGCGATTTCTTAAGAGGCATCGCTGAGATGTGTGTGTGTGTGTGTGTGTGTTTGCGATTATGTGTGTGTGTGTGTGTGTGTGTGTGTGTGATCGCTGTCCGAATTGAAGGGCTTCTGAGCAGTCATTGTTAGACGTTTTCATACAGGAGGAGGCAATAAGTGTTGACTGTGTGAAGGTCCTCATTACCTGCAGGACCGCCGTACCCCGTCTGGACCGGCCTTGGGTCTCCTACAACAAAACTTTTGTGTTATTATGTATCTTATGTGTTGTGTATGAATGCATAGCAAATCATCAGCTGCGACAAATTCGCTTTTCTTTTATTAAAAAGGCCAAACTTTGCAGAAAAAAACATAATGATTTACTATTCATCTCTAAGAGACTGAACTCGTTATCATTGTTTGAATAAATCGCCATCTTGCAAACTAATGACCGTATGTATTCTAAGGGAATCTTTCCGGAGTATTTGTATCTACGGAGTATGAATTAAAAATATATATTTCTAGTGCAGAACTCTGCAGTACATATGAATGATAGTGTAAGTATAAAGTGGATCTGCGCACTTAAAAGAGTTTCTTTGATGAAAGCTTTGAATAAGTGGCTCTATTTTTGAGAAATAAATGTCATTAAAATTAATTTCAGTCATTGCGATCATTTTGAGAGGAAATTTTGCTGAATTTTCAGGCAGACTACACTGAATATCTCTAGGCTTCTTTGTCTGTTCCTCATAATAAACTCGTCTTTGATTCTGTTTTTCATTATTTCTTTTTTTTTTTTTTTTTCATTCTGCAGGATCTCTGCAATATTCCAGATTTAATTTTGTTCCATTTCCTGCAGGATTTAACCATTTTAGCTTGAGGTTAAATGGCAGGACGGTCTACAATTCACAGGCCCAAGTCACATGGCATGCATTTTGATTTTATGTTAGCAGAAAGTTAAAAAATCTGAATTTAGTTTCTAACAGTTCCTGGACTTATTGTTATCAATTCTTTACTTGCTCTGCCTCCTAGCATTCTGAAGGATAAAATCAAGTCCTGCTTTTTATTTTTGTTAAATCTCCTGTTTCAGTCAGAAATGTGTTACTTTATGCAAGTTTTATGGGAAATGCATATGTGTGTATATGTTTAGTGTTAACGGGCGGTTCTCCCTCCAAATCAAGTCAAGCCCCCTATTTGTTTGTACTGACGTCATATTGTTTTATTAAGCCTGTGTTTAAACACATAAGCATTCAAATGATGTTTAATCCTCTTAGGTTGGAGCTAAATCCCCCCCCCTTAACCCCTCAGATTAGACTCAGAAAATATTTCCTCTTCCCGAGTCTAACCTGGATGAAGCCCAGACGTGTTTGTAAAGTACGGATTTCTCCCTCTCTCGTTCTCTCTATCTTTGCGCATGATAACACGTGCTGGCCAGTCTCAGCGTTTTCCTTTAGCCCAGATATTATTGTCCTGTGTCATCACCCGAAGGTGACTGTTATCACTTAATTAATCCTGGCGCAGGGAGAAGTCGAAACAATATTGTTGCCTGGTCCCCCGAAGGAACTTTGGAAAAGTGGCGTAGTTTCTACACGGAAAGCCGGCATTGGCTCTTCTGCTCCTGGAGTGCTTTTGTCATCCTCTCTGGTGAAGGGTGCTAATTTAGATTTCAGACATCAGCTGTCCAACAACTCTGTATCTAAAGGCAGTATCTAAGAGACAACACTATTTATGTTTTAAATTTTTTGAACTTTCTGTTGATAGTAACAGGAAATTAGTGGCGACATATAGGCAGTAGGATCAGGGCACAATGCAGACGACTGCTTTAAAATATAAATAATAAATTATATAAATATAAATAATAAGTTGTAATATTAATTAAAATACTGGAAGCTTAGTAAATTAAGTTAATTATTATAATATTTTATTTATTTATTAATTATTTTCATTTACCTTTTTACTTTTTTACTTTTATATAACAGCACCAATAAATATATAAATTATAAATATTTTAACATTATTGTAAGTTATTATTATTATTGTTATATAATTTTTTTTTTGCATTAATAAGAGAGAGAGAGAGAGAGAGAGAGAATGATCAGATGCAATACATTTAATACTGTAATAAAAATGAATTAAAAATATTATTATTAGACTATATCAGACTATTTATTTGTCACATTATAGCATCATTTGGCAGTGGAAATGAACTACTTTTGCTATTGTAACATTTTCAGTAGAGATTGACCCACAATGCCTTTTAATGACTGATTCTGTACTGATTTTATTATTATGCTTATGTGTCTCATATCTAATGCTGAGAAATCATTTTTAATTATTGTTGTGTTTCTGATTTTTGACAATAATTATGATCAATCATTAATGGAACTGGAATTCGATTAAAGAACTGGAATCATTCATAGCAGCCGGAACCAGAACCGGAACCAGAACAGTTCATTTCCTTACAATTCCTGTTCCTGGTGTAGTGCTGAGATGTTTGACTCTGAGATTGAGGATATGCTGAAAGGTTGAGTGAGAGCCAAGCCGCGAGATCTGATGCTCTCACACCTTTTTTTAAACGGATGCTTGTTGTAGGTCATTTGGAGTGAAGCAGGCCAATAAATATGGCATGTTGAGTAGCTCCCCTCCCCCCAATGCTAAGCCCCATATGAAATGAGCAATCTAACGACGCTCTTATTTGAAAGAGGTCTCGGCAAGGGGTAAGATGAGTGATTCAAGCATCTCCCATGCTGGTGCCTTCAATAAAGAAATCAATACCGCGCATCCATATTTGCACATTTCTACATGGCTTGTCAGCCTCAAAATTGACTTCAGTGAAAAAGATCTCTCACGGCTCCCGCGGCAATTTAGAAGTTCTGATAAGATCTCTTTTAACACCTCTCATCTGTCTTTTTCTCTCACACACGCATATGTAGACACTTTCTTACTGTCTGTATGTCACTTTTCTCACACACACACACACACACACACACACGCGTCTGCTGTCTCACTCACGCTGTCTGTCATTATCATCCTCTCCAGGTTGAAATTTGAGTCAGTTTCATCTGTTTTTATGGTGCAGCAGATCATAACAGTATTGGGTCATCCACACTTTAAAGATAAGGCTTATTATTTTGAGCCTAATAATTGATAGCACTGATTTTTTTGTCAACATATTACCTGATACCAATCTGAAATGGAAAGCTCTCAAGAATCCTAAATTCATTGTAGTAAACTTTTCAGTAGAGGCTGACTCTAATTGGATTATCATTATTTTTATGCTTATGTGTCTGATAACTGAAATGCAGAACTGATTTTTAATTGTTTTATTTCTAAAACAATGTATATATTTTATCATGTTTATTAATATTATAATTAAAAATATTGATAAAAATAATATGTATGTAACAGTTTTATTTAATATTCATTAATGTTATTTAATTAATGAATTTTCTTTTAGTAAATTAATAATTTATACTGTAGTCATTGTTATTATGTATCCCATTATATTTATGCTAACTATTTTATGATGCAAATTTATTTATTATTTTTTGGGGGTCTATGTCTACTGTACATTTCTCACTTGAAAATGGATGGCTTTTATTAAAAGGATACTAGGCTATGAATATCGGTAATATATATATATGTAAGTATATATATGTCAGACAGATTATCGGTTTATTTCTTAGTTTCTTAGTTTTGAATTAAATTTGAAGTAATTTTGTCATTTTGAATTAGTTTGAATTTTTATATTTTTCATTTTCATTTTAGTTCAAGTTTTAGTACATTTATTGTGTGTTTGCAATTTTTAGTACTTTTTTTTTTTTTTTTACATATCTGTGTATTTTGATAAATTTTTATTTCAGTTTTACATTTCAGTTTTTAGTACATCAGGGTCATCTAAATGAAAATATTAAAAAAAAATTCCCCTTGTCAACTGAAATAAAATAAGTACTGTGTATAAAAATGTTTATTGTGTCTTTTAAGGCTGTGTCCTCCTGACGTATTTGAGAGAGGTTTAAGTCTTAATTTACGCTCCATGTAGGAGTCCTGTTGCTCAGCACCTGTGAGAGTGAGTCCACATGCTCACATGCTCAGGTTTGGCCAGCCCTGTGAGAAGTCTTCATTTCAGTTGTAGTTGTTCATCATGGAGGCTGTTGGAGTTTGGAGGGAAGGAGGGATGAGATTGGGGGAGATGAACATGTGGCATCTCCCCCATCGACAGCTGCCCCGCTCCTCTCTGCCTCTCTCTCCCTCTTCATTTTGTCTGACCTAATAGTTAATGATATGTTAATAGTCAATGAGGCTGCTCTCGCCTGGCGTCCGCTGTGTGTGTTAATGTGGACGTGCGGTGGCTCTGGCCAGGGTGCGGCGACTAGATTGATGTTTACCAGCTTGCGTGTCCTTCAGCTTGCGTATATTTGTCCTTTGTTAGAGAAAACACAAGGCTACTGAGTTACAGACTATGTTTACTGCTGTAGCACTGGAAGGCAGGTGTGTTCTTGCTTGAGGGTTTGAGGACTATAGTTGTAGTATCTAACAAGTGCTCACATTGAAGCAAAGAATCATAGTTTCATAGTTTCAGGGCAGCAAAATGCTATGAATTGTTTTTAATTATTTATCTTTTTTTATTTTTTTTATTTGCCTATGTCCACAGTAAGACCAAACATGTAAAGTCAACATTAAACCACTTTATTTCTGTGATTTGACATTTGAATATAACTGGTTAACATGATTTTTTAATGTCCGTTGGGTTTTGTTTTAGAAGCGGAATATATTTGGATTTTTTTTATGTATTCTATATATTTTTTGCATTTTATATATATATATATATATATATATATATATATATATAGACACACACACACACACATACCTGCATATTTATTAATTTGTTTATTTTAGAATAATGTGCACAATAAGACCAGGAACATGTATTATATAAACTCAACATGAAAACCATTTCATTTCTGTGATTTGACATATTTATTAATTAAATTTCAAAGGGTTTTCAATAAGAAAAAAAAATGTTACCCAAAAACATATTACATTTTGATGGAATATTAGAAAAGAAAACTTCACTTCAATTTAGAATAATTCACACTAATATATATTCTGTACAATATGTCCAGGAACATATTTACTTTTTATTAAGAAAGGCAATAGGGTAAAATTTAATTTTGTGTTGATAAAATAAATATAAGCAAAAACAGAAAAAACTTGAAAATAGACTTTCAGTCATGTAATGTCTTTTCATTTAAATGAAGATTCAATTAATTTGCATGATGCTGAATTACGAATAAATAAGTCTCTTGTTAATGCTATTTGCAAATAACTAAAACCTAGAGAAGCTTGATTTACATGTTTTAATTTTGTCTACATTTAATCTTTATCTGGATTCTATTGCTTTTGCTGCCTAAGGTCAAGTGTGCAGATCCCTAACCGTTACAGAGTTTAATTTCCCTTCTGTGAGATGCTTTCTTCCTTCTCTCAGCACTTTAGACAACAGAGAGAGAGAGCAAGCGAGAGAAGCTGCTTGCAAGGCATGACTGCTTTAAACAAATGACAAAAAAGGCCCATCTTAATGTTACACTTTTCTCCCCCAGAAGTTTGTCTGGCTAGTGATTTATTGTGCACTTTACACAGTGGTTAGCCTGTAAACAGAGGCCGTTTATCATGGAGGGGAGCCAGGCGGAGGCACGCAGTGTTCCTCAGAGACCTGGCCCACAGATGCCGTGTGGTTGAAGGAAGAGCAGCGGTGAACAGGGAGGAGATGATTGCAGACTGGCTGGAGGTGACTGCTGCGGGTCCGTCCTGACAGCCAGGGCTGCGTCTGCAGGGACGTAGGAGGCCGTGTCAGAGCCTGAGGAGTCTCTCTCAGGTCAGAAAGACCCTCCACTGGGGAGGAACGGCGGCCTCTCGGTGCATACGGTAGATGAACTGACGGGGGGATGGAGGAGAATGGAAGGCCAGGATCTGTGCTCTATAAACACGATGCATTATTTGAGAGTACAGACTGAATGGAGTGTATCTTTTACACTGAATTTAAATGTATTTTATATAATTCTATATTTTCAATTTTGAAAGAATTATGGGTAAAGTTTTTTTTTTTTTTTTTTAAGAAATTCAAAATATTTTCCAGCAAGGACGCATTCTATTTACCAGAAGTGACAGTAAAGACATTTATAATGTAACAAAAGATTTCAAATAAATACTGTTTTTTTTTGTTTGTTTGTTTTTTACTTTTCATTGATCAAAAAATCTTGAAAAAAAATCACAGTTTCCACAAAAATATTTAGCACAACTTCTGTTTTCAACATTGATAATAATACAATACGTTTCTTGAGAGAGAGAAAAAAAGGATTTTAGATATCAGAAAAGAATATTAGACTGATCTCTGAAGGATCATGTGACACTGAAGACTGGAGCAATGATGCTGAAAATACAGCTTTGCATCACAGAAATAAATGACATTTTAAGAGATATTAAAATAGAAAAGAGCTTTTTTAACTGTAATAATATTTCACAATATTTCTGGTTTACTGTGTGTACTTGTATGTATATGTATGTAAATACATATATACATATCTCAATGTAAAAATGTCTATTTCAGAAGGTAACAGGTAATTTGCATACAGTTTTAAATGTATTTTTTTAAATGTATTCTAAAAAATTTCTATTTAAGGAGCTGTTCCCACAGAATATATTATAAACCAGAAAGACATTATTTCCTATTATTATCCCATATTGCTAATATAAACACTGATTTTTGCAAATGCGAAAAATGTATCTAATTGGTCTATTGTTTTAACACGCCTCTTAAATGTTAAAGTACTTAAAAAGAAGACACATCTTAATAAAGATGTTTGTTTTGGGCATATTTACATAGACCAACAAATAAAAAATAGCTTAAATAAAAAACAAGAATGCATTCTGTGTGAACGGCCCCTGAGGGTCAGCGAGAGGGTACAAACATAGTCAGTTAAGGCTAATTTACGACTATTTTGGTGCAGGAAACCTTGACTGATATTATAAGTGGACTTCAGGGGCAAAATTAAATGCTAAATGTGTAGAATATAGTCCCTTGAAGCTTTTTGTTGCTGTAAGTAATGTAAATAAGCATCCGTGTTAGCGTAGCATTTATGTTAACGCATCTATATTGGCATATTAGCATTTCAAATGTAAAGTGCCATATAATGGGCTAGTATTAGCATTAGCGCGGTGTAATGTAAAGCGTAAGTCTAACACATCACCTCCAGCAGATGCGTGCTCAGGGAGGAAGTGATGCGCTAGCGGGCCGTCATGGGACGTGCTGTTGTCAGCTGCATATCAGCACGCTGTAAATAGCCCGAGGCTGCGCTGTTTTATCGGCGAGTAGAGACCGCACGCTCTCTCGCCAGCTGCCGATGCTGCTTTAAACTCGCAAATAAACGAGAGTGGGATGCTTTTCCACCATGTCTGTGTAAACCTGATTTTCATAAAAAGGTGATCAGATCAGCTGTGACATTGTGCACAATAACTTGTTGTTTTCTCGTCCATCCTTTCTGGCATTTTCTCACCAGGGGTGCATCACCCTACAGATTATCTGAGGCAGTGGGAGACAATATGTAATTAACCCATGTGACCTCAATGTCTTAATTGTTGACTGTTGGAGACCCAACAGCAGCACCTCCAGCAGTGATATCCGTACCATGAGGCTTCCTTTAGTCCACAATTCCTAACGATGCACACATAATGCAGAAATTACTCAACACAACTGCTTTTTTCTTATGCATGTGACTTTTATCGATACAAATCAGGCTTTGTTTTGCAGAATATTTATGTGTGACATCTGTGATCTGGAGTTGTTCATTAGCGGTGCTTGCTAAGCGCGGTATTACGCAGTAAATGTTCTTTTTAAACAGTTGACATTAGTATATAGTGGTGTTGTCATCACAATAGTGAAATTTCTCACTTTGATATAATATTGATATTCAGTATGGGGAAAAACTGCTACAACATTAAGGGCATAAAATTTGATATTTTTGTTGAAATATAAATATAACATGGCTAGAACATGATAATGAGGTATACTTTTCATTAATGAAAACTTCTTGTAAAATACTGGAGAAAAATGTATGGATTTGCATATGTTTACTTGTGCATTATTTTTTTTTTTTTTTACCTAAAATAGGGTAGTGTGAGGATTACTGTATATATGTAAAGTGTGTTTCATTTTTACTCGATGCCAGAGGGCGCCCTAGCGCACAAATATGCCTCACAAAAGTTATGTAGCTTATGACATTCCAGGAAAGTCCTAATATGGACAAAGACATCCATTTATCGACATAGCTGAATAAAAAAGAAGATAGAAACTGATCAAAGATCACTTAACATGACCACAGCAATACCTGTATATGGTTTATCCATGTTCTTCAAGCCATCTCACATATTTTCATTTCAGGTATTTCAAAACTCCAAAAACGTATCTATACTGACATTTCACTGCAGTTTCTATCTTAAACACTAGAGGCAGTAAAACAGGATTTTAGATGATTAAAGACTTATTTTCACAACACGATGTTATGACACGTTTACCATAGTGCTTTATTTTTTTAATAATTTGTACAGTTTGACATTTACATCACATAACTATCTCCATATGTATAGCTTTTCTGATGTAGCAAACTTGCTCGGTAGCTCACCTGGTACAGCATTGCACTTATAAAAGCAAGCTGGTTGCTTCAGCAAAGGCGTTTTTATGTCATATTCGCTTTTGTTAACACTTTCACTTGAGTTTATAGTAGTGTTTAGTGTTAGTGGTACGCTATTTTCAAACGCTGAACAGCATTAACCTTTTAGTGCACTCACCGGACTTTTAAATAGGCATAACAACCAATGTAATAAGGCATTGCCAGATTTATGCTTCAGATGAAACTGAACACACTTTTAGCACCACTCACAGGACATTTCGCTTTTAAAGTGCTGCGAAACATGAAAGAAGCAACGTAATTTCCATTTGCAGAAATCTTGTCACAAGCATGTTTTTCCAATGAAGCCTGTGTTGTCATTTTCAATGAGCAAGCAGAGGCAGGCGGCAAAACTGTTATGGCACTGAAAACACAACTGCTTGCCAAGCTGTGCTAGCGGCTCACACCATGCAAAATAAAAAATGATTTTGCAGCTGCAGTGTGTCATTGGACAATCACAGGTGATTTTGTTCACAATCGAGCACTTTAGCTTTTATGTGGTTTTGTGTTCTTTGCATTGAAAAAAAATTCTCAGTGAGAATTAACTTTTAACTGAGAAATTAATTCCATTTTTGGTTATTTTTGTTATGCATCAGCATTATTGTAGTATAATGGAGATACTATTATATTTTATTAATAGTTTGCATTTGTTTTTATTTTTATATTTTATGTTTTATTAAGTTTTAATTATTTTGTGTTTTTGTGATTTTTTTCACGTCTACATATTGTAGTTTTTTTCTTTATTTCAGTTTCACTTTGTTATTTTAGTATTTTGTCATTTAGTACACTAAATGAAAATGAGAAATGTTTTCTTGGCAATTTTTTTTTTAAAGTTAACTAGAATAACGCTGACAGGCACTGATTAATTGTTTACTATAAGATTAATTCATTTAGAAAATAATGTGAATTTTCTTTTCATGCTGGCTGCCATGGTAGCACATCCTGATATATAACATTTTTGTTTGTCTCGATCTGATCAATCCATAGTTTTTCTGAAGTGTAAACTTCTCAGATGTCTGTTTGACCAATGTGATTGAGTTAGCGGGAAGAAAAAACTGGTTTGGAAAAAAAAGTCCGCTGCCTTTATTGATATGAATGAGGCGTTTTTGCCTAATATTTACATATCGCTCACACCGTCCCTTAGAGTTAAGGCGTCTGTGATCCGAAGCTGTTAATTGACGCTGTAATTGTTGCTCTTTAATGATCTGTCAGTGGTTTCCACACGGGATGCGGTTCTGTTTGCAATTCTGGGCTTGATGGCTCCCCTCTCTGAGCTGTGAGGAATAAGCTATTTGTGAGACTCTCGCCTGACTTGTTTCTTCTCTTTCTCTCTTTCTGTTTCCTCCACAGTCCCTGGATGGATTTGTATTTGCACTAAACAAGGAGGGGAGGTTTTTGTACATCTCAGAGACGGTGTCCATATACCTGGGGCTTTCACAGGTGAGTGCACGTGAGATTTTCACTCTCCGATCTCTTTTCGTCCATTGGTGCGGAAGAGAATCTGGACAAATTAGTGTTAGATAAACTCCTGCGGGTTTGTTAGCTGCAGTTTAATTCGCAGCATTCATCACTGCATATTTTAAGCACCGGAGAGATGTTCTCATTGGAATGCTAGCACGTTCTCCGCTCCTGTTGGCTCGAGCCCGGGCCTTTCAATAAACAGACAGATCGGCGAGGTCAGACGTTGAGAAAGTGACCTTCAGAACTCTCGCGGTCCTGTCTAGCTGAGCTTCATCTCGAGTACAAGCAGGCTTCAATCAAACCAGACACGGCTGCACAACAGGCAGCTTCTGTTCACCGGTGGTGGAAAAATCCACACAAATCATCAGAATGGTCTCTCGCTGTCCTTGTATGAGGGATCAGAACAGCACAGGTGCCGTCAAGATGCTCACTGTACCTGTTACTGTAACAGTTGAACTCGTTTTTGTCCATCAGAGATTGGGAATCATTTAGGATGGGTTCAGGATGGCAAAAACTACCTGCTAATTTTGAAAGAAAATGTGGTAACACTTTACAATAAGGTTCATTAGTTAACGTTAGTTAACTACATTAGTTAACATGAACTAAGAATGAACAATACTTCTACAGCATTTATTAATCTTAATGTTAATTTCAGCATTTACTAATGCATTATTAAAATCACAAGTTTTTTTTTTGTTAACATCAGTTAATGCACTGTGAACTAACATGAATAAACAACGAACAACTATATTTTTATTAACTAACATTAACAAAGATTAATAAAGAGTGTAATAAATGTAGTGTTCATTGTTCGTTCGTGTTAATTAATACATAAACTAATGTTAACAAATGACACATTATTGTAAAGTGTTACCAAAAATGCTATCCAGCTTTTATACAGTTCACAGTGTGAGGATCCAAAATGTAAAGTATAAAACCTGAGCGCACTGCATGGACTACTGTATCCCACAATGCAATGCACTCAATTCGACCTTTCGTTTCTAGTTGGACAGATGAACCAGAGGTGATGCCAACCTCGATGTGTAATCTCAAAGGCACGTTTTACTCAAAATTGAATTCAGTGTACAGTATAAATTGGCATACTAGCTACTATTTTTGAAGAAGAAGAAATCAGCATTCATTATATATACTGTGCATGGACTGCACGTATCTGGATGACATGGGTTCAGAATATTCAGTATACAGTCACATTGCATGAAATATTGTATCCCACAATGCCATGCACTCAAGTCAACCTTATATTTCTAGTTTGGCATAATAAATCAAAGGTGATTCTAAACTAGACTTGCTTTATTCAAAATTGGATTCGATTGATATTTTTGAAGTTGATGCCTGAACTCTCTGAATTTTACACACTGTTTTACACAATTAAAATAAATATCTATTCAATATACAGTATAAATTTACATACTAACTACTATTTTATTTTTAAATACTCAATTTTATTTAGTTGAAAATACAGGGTTTTTTTTTTTTTTTTACATATATTTTAACTGGACCTGAATTTAACAAAAACATAGCATATACAACTGCTGTAAACATTTATCATTGCATAATGCAAAACCATTTTGCATGCTTATAAATTATTTAATGCCATATACAGTATAAAATTGGCAGAAACTACTGTATTACATGCAAAAAAAAGTATGTGTACTATCTACATCAAAATACCTGGATGACCTGGGTTCAAAATATGCTGTATGCAGTAATACTTTCAATGCACACGTTTCATTTACTCAAAATTGGATTCAATGCAAATAAATCATATGCATTTCTTAAATTTATAAAATGCTTTGCATAAAAAGAAAGTATTGTGCGGTACGTATACTGTGCACAGTATTTATATATTTATTAGGTTTTTTTTTGGGGGGGGGTATGCACAGAATCTGCAGATTAAAAAAAGCAGGCAATATGGTGCACATACTACTCAGTGCACTATGATTCCATACTGAACATATGCTTTCAATCAGGTTCAAGTGCCGCTATGACCTGTCACATCTGAACATTGTAAATATTGAGTCTTCTAAATTATAAAAGCAACAGTGGCTGTAAAAGACTATTAAAATATTCCGCTAGATAGAAGGATTGAGATATGAATGAAGAAGAGAAGACTAAAGCAAACTCTAAATTAATTCAGCATTAATTGATTGATGATTTTTATCAAATAATTGATTAATTCTCAAAATCCTGGCTTTTGGAATTTGGCTTGCTCTTTTTCTGTGGTATTATCTTTAGGTTGGCCTGCTGATAAAGTGCTTGTAAAGTCTTTAGTCTAAGTAGGTTTTATTATCTTACATGGTTAAGCTTATCCCATAACTCTCCTGATCTTAATTGCTAAACCTTTTTCTTCGTTAATCTGTCCTAGAGGCCACAAATTTATAAGGTGTAGTTCATTATTTTCATCGTTAATTGGATGAGCAATTTGCCAGCTTTTCTGCATTGACAGTTCTATGCATTTTTGTGCTGTGGGTTATCAAAAATAGACTATATTATATATGATTTCATATATTTGCCGGTTTTGTAGTTTAACTCTGAGTAGTTAATTAACATTTGTTGAAATTAGATTCTGGCGCTCAGTTAATGCACATCTCCAGCCATGCAAGTAATCACCAGGATAGCTTATCTTTTTGTAAATGTCTGTTTGATAACTAAACTTTGATTAATACAGGGAATATTAATTCATGATTGTTGTAGCTTAAGTCTGGCTTGCATTTTTCTGTCATGTGGTCTGAATAGTTTTAACGGAGTGGTACTATCGGTCAGATTTCACACGTCTCCTTGAACCTTTTTTTTAATCTAGCATAATGGTTGAAAATAGCCGATTAACCCTACATGTTGTAACCCTGTAAGTTACAGCCCTGCATTATGATGGTAAGAGCCAATAGATCTCTCCCGACCGCTCCGTGTGAGCGCTGATTTCCTAAGAGCTAATGATGGAGGTTATTAAAGATTCAGGGCTTGAACCATACTGCGGCCATTACACTAGGCACAGTCGATAGCATGACCTTTTAGCACCGCGGCTCAATCATACGAGCGCTCAGCTGCTCAAATCCAAGCTCTGCTCTCAGACAGATACTGCAGCCTCGCAGGGCACTAGAGGAGCACTAATCTCTAAATCGAGCTCTTCCTCAATCCGTTTGAAAGTAGATAGGAAGCGTCCAGTCATGGAGTCCACTGTCCCCGTAATGACATCAGCTGAACCTTACTGTGATTTCAAACCAGCTGCACAATAGTCATGGACAGTGTGATTTATGACACGTTTTGTAGAGTGGCTTGGGTTTGATCCATTAAGTTTTCTCCATTAAGACATTTAATTAGGATTAAATATTTATTTTTATCATTACTATTGCATTTATTTTTACTTGTTGTTATTATTTGTTATTAATATTATTTAGTATTGTTATAAGTGTGTGTATGTGTGTGTGTGTGTGTGTGAGAGAGAGAGAGAGAGAGAGAAAGATAATTAATATAATATATTTATTGAATTAGTATTACATATTTTTTGTTAATTAATGTTATACAATTTTATACAAATATTTTATTGATACTTAGTAAATAGTAATGAACTAAAGTAATACACACGTTTAATTAATTAGCATTAAATATGTATTATTATCATTATTACTGAATAAAATAGTTAATAATAATATGTTGTTGTCATTATTATTATTATTATTATTTTCATTTTATTTTCACTTATTAACAAACAATATACAAAAAATACAACAATATTAATAATTAAACCAAAATAAAAATACAATCCAATATTATTATTGTTATTATTATATAACAAATACATCATTTAATACTAATAATATATTATATATTATAATAAATGTTATACTATATATATATATATATATATATTATTATTATTATTATTAAATAATATTATATTTACTAACAAGCTATTTTATTTAATAATAATATTAAGATTAATAATAATAATAATTGTTGTTGTTGTTGTTATTAAATATTTGTGTCTTCTTTCCATCCTGCATTATTTTCCATTGAATATTCTGTTTCACTTAGAAATATTTCTGCTTGCACGACAGAAAGTGAACACCATTTCATGTCAATTTAGGCAGCAAGTTTCTTTCTATATCAGACTGTGCTTTAGCGTGACTCTTTTCAGTATGTTTTTTCCACGTTCTCTCCTCTGTCCATCCGTCCCCTCCTCTCAGCTCTCCTCAGGTCAGCGAGCGAAGGATGTGAAATTGCTTTTCCCTCCATGGCCATTGACCACCTTGTGTTAGATTAATGTGTGCAGACCGGAGAAGCCAGCAGTTTTTTTCAGCGAGTGCGAGCTTCTCTTCTTGTTCGGCCGACATTACCATGATGCTAAACAATGGCACCACCTGCCCTCGACTCTTCGATAATACAGTTAATGTGCTTCCGGACGTGTTTTCGCTCTCTTATCTCGACGGTCTTTGACTCCGCTCTCAGATTCGGCCGATAACGAGGTTTTTATGTTTGACAGTAAACGAAGCAACACCCCTTTTCATCTGCATCAGTATTATTCAGTTCAACAGATGGCCGCTTATCCGTTTTTGCCACGCTAATAGCTGTTATCATTTAACTTCTGTATGTAAATAGGCATATGTTGCCAAATTTTTCACTTGTCTGAGTTTTTCATCCCTCTCTGCTTGGCTTCTGCGCCGGGTGATTAGTTCATCTCCAATAATTAATACGTGATGGATGCACAAGCATCTTTCCCAGATTAATGGCCAGGTTTGTAGTTACAGTCGACGCAAATTGAGAGGTGGCGATAACATCGCACCTCTAGGGATTTTCTTATTGAGTTTTCGAGGTGCTTTTGAAAAAAAGGACCTTGTCGCCAGGTCATGGTGCGTCGCTTGTGCAACATCGCACACGGGCAGCTGTCTGTTTTGTAATTGAGATGTGTATGTTTGCTTTTGTGTAACAGATGGCACCGTGTGCTTACGCTGATGGCTAGGAAAATAATAATTGCATTATTCCGGCCAAAAGAATATTAGCTTCTGGAATATGGCCATTTGCAGCCGGCACCCCTGCCAGTACAGCATATGCACTTGCATGGACTAGATATCCAAGGAAATTGATACATCTGGAATAAAGCGACCATCTGAGGTCTCATCTGCCTCGTAGGATTTAGATTTAAGCACGCTCCCGTTCCGTAACCGCCAGCTTAGCCGTCGTACAGTACGCGCGGTGACATCTGAAGGCCGAGTATAATGAACCATATGGTGGAGGAATTTGCCGCTCTACGTTTGGCAATAGTGAGGGCTCTGGATTGCCTCCAGGCAGCCGAATGTGTACTTCCTTTTCCCGTTGTGAGAAAGGGCGTCGCTTTCATTTGGCTGTAGACCCCTCTGCCCCGTCTCCATTCAGGGGAGGATTGAATGTAGACATCTGCTGTGCTGTAGGTGACAGGGGAGCGCTCCATCCTCCTCCCCATCACTCAGACGCCCATGTGCTCCGCTCCGGCCGGGGAGACTCGAGGAGTATCGAATCTATTAGCATAAACGTCTGGCCGATTGTCTGATCACATCTTTGTGAGTCAGTTGCCCTCCGTCTCGATCCTTCCTCTCTCTCTCTTGTTCACACCCACTTGTGTCTGTCATTTATCCTCTGAAGTGATGCTTTTGAACGTCTTTAGCATGACTAGTGAAGCTGAATGGGTGATCTCTCTCAAGAACACGTCTGCCTCATATCTCACCCCAAAGTTTCAGGAAGGACTTAAGACATTTTAATAAATTATGATATGACTTTTCATAGCAAATGCACATCAAGATATATGAAATATTGCTAAAGAATATGATTGTGATTTTTTGCAAAATATATAAAGGATTATTATTATTATTGTTGTTATTATTATTATTTGTGTAGGAATTCATAGAATATTATATATAATATATAATGTAAAATTATTGTAGTTATCTGTGTAAATAAATAATATATTTTATATATTATTTGATATGTATTTCTTCTTGATATATATTTTGGGGTGATATGTGACCTGGACATATTTTTGTGAAGTGTCTGAATAAATTTTATTTTATTTTATTTTATTTGTATCGTAAATATGATATATGATATGTATTTTATAATTATTTCTATTTTTAGTTGAGCTGTTGCTTATAAATTAAATAATTTTTTATTACTTTTTTCTTTGTGCAAAATTTGTTTGTTTGTTTTTTTGTTTTTTTTTTGTACTTCATTAAATATTTAATATATTTTATTTGATATACATATATACTTGATATACATGTAATCAACCCAATTATTATTTACTGTTATTCACTGTTTAAATAATTAAGATCAGAGTAATCCATTGTCAGCAGCTAAGTTTCAGAATGACCAGCCAAGCCTTGAACAATGAAACAATGGAGAATAATTTTACTGGCTGTTAGAACAGCCCATCAAGGTAGACTTGGAAATATTACTAAATGGATAATAAGTATTCTTTTATTTATGATGCTGTGGCTGCCGAGGGTCAGCATTTGCATGTGAGCCTGTAGCGGTGCGGCGAGAGACAGGGGCAGAGGAAGGTCATGTTTAATTGAGCCACCCGCGATCCGCAGCGCTCCCAGAACTGCCCCTCCTGTTCCCGCTCTCACCCTCAGCTCACTGAGAGTCATGGAGGAGCTGTCATATCCCATCATGCCCCTCTGGAACAATTAAGCTTTGTGTGCTAGCTGTGGTTCACTCTTTTGAAGCTTTTTTGTTGTTTGTAATGGAAAAGACTGAGATTTGAACAGGAGAAGATGATCTTTAATTAGCTCTTCTTGTAGGGCTTTAAATTCTTAAGCATCCACTAATGTACTACAAAGCCGTATCGGTCACTCTTCACATTAAGGTCTTCATAATCCACTTTAATTGCATACATGAGTACTGAGTAATGTAAATGGACATGCTCTTTATAATAAGACTGGGCGAGATATGTCAGATATGTTCAGTATATTCTAACATTTAGTTGTTGATAAAATGCCGGTTATTTGAAATGTATTTAACATTTCTTGCTAATATTGATTCATATAATTGGTTAAATATTCTTCTTTGTGACAATACAGTAAAAAACAAAACATGGAAACATGAAAAACATGCTTTTATAATTTTTTTATTTTATTTTCTATTTATTTATTATTTTATTTCAACTAAAGTTTTGCATCTTGCTTTAAACATTTTAAATCTGTTTTATGATTGATATGATTTTTTTTTTTATTGTGAAAGAAATCATACTTTTCATAGTACTTACGTATCAAGATACATCTATTATTGTTAAAAGAAAATCATAAAATATTTTATATATCATTTTACAAAACAGATTATAGCTATTGTCTTTTTTTTTACTATTTAACATCTTGCTTTAAACACTTTGAATCTGCTTGACCAAAATGGTCATCTAAATTATGATTAAGAATCTTCTAATTGAAAAATATTAAAATAAAATGTCAAATGTAAATTTGGATAAGTTTGGAAGTAGCTTAATTTTTTAAGTTTGAAAGTGTACTTATTATTTCTATTGTATATCTTGTACATTTTCATCTTATGTGTGCTAGTTTAAAAATATATATAAATCATGATCGTGCAGTAAAACACAGATAATCAAAAAACTAAATTTTGTTACTTTGTAATTTTTATAATTCCTTTTGGATTTGAAATCCATTATTATTTTTGTGTTTACAATTCTAAAAAAGAAAAGACCTGTTCCATATTTAGACAGTTTGTGTGTTATTCTTATTCAAAGGTTTTTATCTCCGCCCACACGTGTCGCCCACATGGGACCGACAAAACAGTGACAGGTGGAAGCGTTTCCCTGCTTCTACAAGGAACATGGCTTAAAAACATTATTAATTCACAGCATTTAAATTGATAAGTGCTCCGAGCCAAAGACTACAAGGGCACTTTGAAAAGCAAATAGCGACCTAGTGAAGAAATTGATTTTTCCCGCTGAAAATGACTGCATGATGCATCATTTGACTGCACTGCGTCCAAGTGCTTGACAGAGATAATCTCAGCAATCCCACAGGTGACCTTATCGTTCTCGGCAGGGCAGGCTCGTCCGCACTCCTGTCTTTGTGCATGTCAAGGTTTCCCGGGCGGCGTCCTTTGGGGAACCAGAGTTAGACCTTCTCCATCTTGATGTCAAGCTGGAAACATTATGGAAAAGAGGAAGTATCAGCGGTAATCTCAAAGTCAACAAAGGCCATTAATAATTGGATGACTGAAAAATTAGAGGTGCTGCAGATAGTCTGGCATGGCAATTGTCGAACAATAGACGCCGTTTTGTGCTTAAGCGACTTGACTGCAATGAGAGTTGGAGATACTGAGAGATGGAGAGAAATAGAACAAGAGGGAGAGTTTATGAGAGCAGACACAGAGCCTGTAGGAGTGGGAGTGTTTTAACTGAAGAACAGATGGTTTGCCGACACATTGTCAAGGTCAGGGAACTTTAGAAGGGTTTTTTTTTGCACCTTTTGTTTTAGATCCTTTTGTCTTTATAGATTCTTGGACCTTAGATATTCACTGGATTTATCTACTTGCAGTAATAGCCTGAACATTTATTAATACTTGATGGTTTCGTGATGATACAGTAGAACCTTTCCATAGCACAAAAAAAAAGGTTCTTTAGAATGTTCTTCACAATAAGAAAATCATGATTCATTTAAGAACTGTTGACTCAAAGGTTCTTTGAAGAACCAGAAATGGTTCTTCTACGGAATCACTGTGAAAACACCCTTTTGGAACCTTTTTTTAAGAGTGAAGGTTCTTTACTGATGTAACCACTAAAGGTTCTTTATAGGGGAAAAAGTTCTTTAGATGTTCTTCACATTAAGAAAATGGGGTTCTTTTAATGTCTTTTCACTGAAAGGTTCTTTTATGAACCCAAAATGGAATCACTGCAAAAAAACCAACCTGGTCTCATTGCATAAACGTATCTGGGAGACCATTTTTACGTACCTTACTGCACGTTTCGCCGCAGTTTCAAAGAGAAATGTCCACTGAGTGGCGCTAAAACACGGGTTCAATACATAAACCCTGGCATGTTTTTTATTACGTTGCTTCAGGTATGTATTGCGGCGGTTCAGAATTCAAATATCCGGGCACCGTCGCTAAAAATTAATGCTCTATCGTGTTGGTAATATGCCGATAGTGTTGACAAATGCAAAACTGATATAAAAACGCATTTGTTGATGCAACCATGCTGTTTGAACTTCCTCATACGCAGATTTGAACTGTTTTGTCGATCCGTAGTTACACGGAATTCGAACCAGAGCTCATCAGCTCTCAAGTACGTCTCCGTACTCCGTGAGCTACTGAACAAACCTACTGTCTATGAAAACCCATAGATATGAAGCTGGATATGTGTGATGCTGACGTTCAAAAGAAACAGTTTTCAAATCTCCCAGCATATTAATATTGTTTTGAAGTCATAACATGATATTCTTCAAGTAATTGTGTGAAAATTACGCTTTATTAATCGAAACTCTGTAAATTTGTGTGAAAAGGAATAAAAGGCATCCGAGTTTTACTGCCTCTAGTGTTCATTTCTTTTGGAAACTGCAGTGATATATACTTATTGGTATGTATATTGCGTCTCGCTAAAAAGTGCCCCCGGGTACGTTTATGTCATGAGACCAGGTAGAAAAAAACCCTTTTGGAACCTTTATTTTTAAGAGTATACGGTGAATGTGAATGGAAACCACAGCTGTCCCCTTTAATTGTATGGAAATAAGAGCAACCTGGACATTCTGCTAAATATTTTTCTTGTTTTGTTTCATGGAAGCAAGAAATTCAAATGGGTTTGGGCCAACATGAGTGTGTGTAAAGGAAGAAATAACTGTCAATTTTGTGTGTATTCTATTGAATTAACTTCTAAATCGGAGTACAAAAACCTCAAAAATTGTCGTTGAGACCTGCGTATGTAATATGTCACATTTCTGAGTAAAACATGATATTCAACCACTTCATTTTACCCATTAAAATAAATTGGATGATGAAAAGTGGGCGTTCCTTGGACCGACACAGCTAGAGGTTTCTGTATGACAGGTGATTGGAAAATGAGAGGATTTAGTGACATCAGCTGAAAAGGAAAGTCCTTTACCAGGCGAAGCAAGATGCATCATCTTAATGAAAGATTATAGACTGGTTTCCCCTTTTATTCTTTGTAATAGTGCACTAATGAATTTTGCACACCATGTTCAGAAACAAGTGAAACATTTTTGGATCAAATCTTTGGATTTGATTTCATTGCTCTGACAAGGCCATTATGTTTTATTGAAAGCATGTTAAATATTACATTAAATATGTTTTAACGAATCACAGACAATTAGCTGTTAACAATTTACATTACCTTCTACTTGTTGTTTCCCACTTTCCATATGAATGGTTGTGTAAGCTCTAACAAAATAACAAAATGTAAATTAATTTGAAACTACGATGTATTAGCATTTGTTGAGTACCATATGAAAGAAATCTGATTATATATTCTCTTTAAACAATTTTCAATAACACATGAAGTATCAGTCCTGGCTAAATGCTAATGGCACAGTAGGTGTGCGTCTGATCAATTGTCTGCTGTTTATTTTACACACACAGCCCAAAAAATCACTGCAGTAAATTTAAATTTGTGTATTAATAATGCAGGTAAACATCTCTAACCCATACCAGTGTCCTTGAAAAAGTACTACACACTGGGAGTACACACCACAACTTTGAGCTACTCTCTTATTATTTTTGTACAGTACATACTGTGGCATATAATACTATATGTATGGATCATTTGGTGTCATTGAATATGTCATTTTAGCAGTGTATTATTGTAATATTTAGCGTGAGGTGTGTCTGCAGCATGTGGGTTAGCATGGCGGCTATCACCGATCTCTAAAGGGCTCTTTGATAAGCACAATGCCCAGATTTCTCCTCATCTCTAGACTGATACGGCCCCTCTCATTTCAGATGTCTGCCCGCCGTTATTAATGTCAGGCGGAGGATCTGGCCGATAGTATCTCCAGAGTGCTGACACCAGGCTTTCCTAGCCGTCTTTGATCTGAACGGAGATCAGGAACGGGAATATGGGATTGGAAATACGGCTGTATAGTATGGATAGCTCACTCAGAACGTGAGAGTGAGGATTTGATTGCGCTGATTATTGCCGTTTCAGAAGTTTGAGATTAATTGTTGGGTGTTTTATCAACTTGAGAAAATCATGTTTGTTTTATGTGACATCTGCGGTTTGTCGACGAGATTGCCGATATTTAAGAATAGTATTATTTGAAGAAAGGCTTTCTGTCATTGTTTCCGAACATTTTAATTTCTGATTAGGTGAATCTCACAAAAGCATTTCCAAATCACATTTCACCCCAAAAAAAAAAAAAAAAGTTGATTCACGTTCTCATTACCATAATACAGTAATGCAATAATTAGCATGTAGTGAAACATTATGATGTATAAATACTTGTAAAATTAAATAATATATAATTTTTCATTGCGCAAATTATGTAAATATTGTCATGAAAATAGTCTATAAAAATAGATTTTTTATATAGACTTTTACAGATTACATTTCATCTAAAAATACAAAAAAGATATGAAATTCTCTGTTGATTCTCATATTCTACTTATTGTTATACAGTAATGCAATCATTATTTAAATCAGCATACTGTAAACATTATTATGTATACATTTTTGAAAAAAATAAATATATAATTTTCACATTACAGTAATGATAATAAGATTTACAACATTATCATAATGAGAAATTGGAGAAAAATATCATTATTTATCATGAAAATATTTTAAATTCTTTATGATTCTATATATACAGTATATAGACAATTCCAGATAAGAGCTCACCCTCAAATGACAGAAAAAAATACAACATTGTAGCTATTTTTATTTGAATCAGCAGTACATACAGTGATAGTGAGATTTGTCGCATTATGATAATGGTAAATTGGAGAAAACTGTTATTGTTTGGGGAAATATATGACCTCTATGTGTCCTTGACAGGTTTTGTGAGATTCAACCAAAAGCATTATATTAAATATTATATATTCTATGGTCTTGGTGTTTTCCAAAACACAGATGAGCCGACTTTAAGACAAAATGTTTAGACTTGTGTGTCAGTTTTCAGAACTCAAACACTTTGTTCTCGTTCTTATTAGTCGTAACACTTATCAGGTGCGTCTCTCAGCACTAGACTCACTCACGCGTGTTTTTATTGATAAGATTTGCCATCATCTCGCAAACAGGGTCGAGGAAACACCATGTAAAGATTTTCATCGTCAGATATACTGCTGTGTTTTAATTAATGCTGGAATCTTGAACGTTATAAAAAGATCAGAGCCGTGCTGGTGCTGAAAATTGATGCTTTTTTTTTTTTTTACTGGAGGCCCAGAGAGAGAGAGATGGGGCGAGAGAGTGTGATGAACAGATGAAGGAAGAGCTCTCATATTTCACTGACTTTCTGTGCTTCTAGCACAGAAAAAAATTTAAATAAAATTAATAATTCAGCCAGGATGCATTAACTTGATCAAAGCTAACAATAAAGACATCCTTAAAAAATCTAATATTAATAATACAATTTTAAAAAATCAGTTTGCAAAAAAATATGAAGTAGCACAACTGTTGATATTGTTGATATTGATAATAATAGGAAATGTTTTTGAGCACCAAATCAGCATATTAGAATGATTTCTGAAGGATCACATGACACTTCTGGAGTAATGATGCTAAAAATTAAGATTTACATCAAAGTAATAAATAATATTTTATAATAAAATGAAAATGGTTATTTTAAATCTTAATAATATTATTGATTTTACAGTGTGAAAGCAGCCTTGGTGGGCATAAGAGACATTTGAAAAAAACAAACAAAAAAAAACTTATTTTAGTCATTCACACAAAGGAGCAAATTAATAAAATGAATAAATTAATGGAATTTATTCAAACTTCTTCCAAAATGTACCTGCAATAAAATACTGTAATGCTTTTGCATAGTCAAAATCAGCTTGAAGACAAAAAGTCTGTGCTTTCGACGTACAGTTAGCCTCTATAAAGAAAAATGCTATTCATTACACATAAGGTGTGCTCCCTTGCTATGTGGCAGGGCCATAAAGCCGGTAATAACCTTTTTATCAGAAGCCAGGGTGACACCTTAATGTGACACATCCACCCAGATGCTGCAAAAGAGAAAAATGCGTTTGTAATCTCCTCCATGTATTAGAAGCGGGAAACCCATCATATAAGGATATAACAAGGGCTGATGAGCCCCTGCGACTCGTGCCATGAGGAATAATAGATGAGAGTTGACCCTCTCAGAGAGGAGAGCACAGAGTCACGGACAGCGTGTATACCGGCCCCTATCCCATCTCTCACTTTAGAAAATAAGAGTATCATTGAGCACTGAGAGGAGAGAGAAAGTCAAGAGAAGGAAGAGAACAAGTGCTGTAGGAATTCAAACTAGGCTGAATCAAGTGTTGTACATTTTAAAAGGGCCGTATTCTCACCTTTGTGGCGTTTTACATTTATAATGTTAGCCAAGGTTTATTGCACCAAAAACAGTCATATTTTATCATTCTCTTTGTATTTTGCTACTTTTAATAACTCTGTATGTAAATGACCTCTGTTCTAATTGACTTTTTAGTTTGAAGGTGGGCAAAGTTTCTGAACAGCTGTTACTATGCGAACATGAGTGTTCATATGTTAATGTGCTCATGGAATATGTGCAATGTACAAGGTTAAGATACATTTTATATACATTTTTACATTTATTTAATTGTTTTCTTCCTATTAATGTGCCTCATTTAAGCAGGAAGTTAGGACAGGACATGATTTGTTGTTGTCTTTTTTAATACCCAATTTTGGCCCATTTTCTTAGAAAAGAAAGACTGTACATTTGTTTTGTTTTTTGTTTTTTTTTATATATATTTTTTTTTTTTTCAATTTTAATTATATATTTTTTCATTCAATTGATTATTATTCTTGTAATTATAATTTTAAAGAGAATTAAAATAAATTATTAATAAAAAGAGAATACTATATATACAGTAGGTGGCCAACCAAAGTGAGCTTTTTACCGCCGTAGGCACCGCCTACACCGCATTTACAGCTTTTGACTGCCTAGTGGTGCTTTAACCACAAGTTATCAAGCGAACACAATAAAGCACATTTTCGCAAATAATCGTCAGCTTTGCCTAGCCGATGTGTTACATTTGACGGCTGCAGTCGGCGGAAAATGAAAGAAAAACACTGTAGTTAAAATATTTAATATTCACAGATGCAAATTTACTACTGATGAAGCTACGTTCGTTTCTTAGAACGAATTCAAGCAGGATAAATGTCGAGCCTGTGCTTATATTTACTCTAAGCTATACAGTATTACACCATATTTCAGATTTGAAACATTTAACGTGTACAGTATTATTCATATAATATGAATCATGTATTATATTATCCTAAAGAAATGGTGGTTTACTTTGCATCGTAGCATTAAAAGTGGTAGCCTAAGGCCATAGGATAAACATGGATTTATTTGCAAAATGTCAATATTCTCACATTACTTAATATTTGTCACAAGTACATTTTTAGTATATATTTTAAATTCCATTAATAAAACAGCATGCATTTTTGTCAAGCACATACTTTGTTTGGCAATTTGTTACCTGTCCTTTATTTTGACAGAGAACATTGTTGCGTGTTTTATAAATTATTTCCTTTATTTTAGCAAAATGTGAGGCACTGTATAATTTTGCTCCCATTATTTAGGCCTAACTAAAACAAAACCTGGCCACGATTTAGCTAAATCATTGAAACTGAAAAGAAGGGAAGGATTAATATAACGTCCTCTGAACTCAAGTTCTCTCGTTATAATCAACAGTGCACATGATGTAAAAAAGAGCTTCATTAACTGACAACTTCAGTGATTTTAAAGGGAGCCTTCTTTATTCGCTTTCATATAATTTGAGTAAAAATAAAAAATAAAAATAAAAATTGCAGCCACATTTAAATGCAGGAGTGTATCCTATTCGTTAAAATATATGTGCATGTGTGTGTTCATTCTGTAAATTTTTTTGTTGCATTCATCTTCTAAAAGTTTTTTTTTTTTTACTTTTAAGTGTAAACTAGCTAAAGATTATCTCCTAAATAGACATGAAATAAAAGTCTCAATTTTCTATGAATATATGTAGATATATTTTTTATTATTATTTTATTGGATCTTTAAATACTAGCCCAAAAGAAACAAATTTGAGTAACTGCTTGACCAAATGTAGTTTCTGACTCATAGAAAGGCAGAATTATTTATACTAATACTATGAGGCCATTCTGATTGAATCTGATTGGCTGACGAACCTTCTAAGGTGTGCGATTAATTTCAGGGAAATGCACGGCGAACGTAGTTCCAGGCAGGTCTTGACCGCATTACATGACCATATCACTTCGCCAAATTATTTGAGTTATTTCAAAGGTCCTTACAGCTAAAGAACCAAAACCCACAACTACACTGGCCAATCAAATGAATATAGTAAACAAAAGGATAAAAACGACAGATCATGTCCATGTTTTTGCCACAAAATTACGTTTTATTATGTATGGAAAGCTCATACATACATATCTCTCCCGCTCTCCCTCACAGACAGTTTGCATAGGCATTAATATTGTTAGCGCTACTCTGATGATTTTATCCGTAACATAGTTTAACAACTTAAAAACTACATGACTTCTCACAAGCGCGGTAACAACAACAGCGTTGTTCGTGAAGAAAATGAACTTAAAGTTTCACAATAACAGAGACATTGCTGCCGAACACTATTGAGAGACGCACAGACTCACAGAGGTAACGATAATCTCTCTCTCATAACTTAGTTATTAACTGTATTAACTGCATTAATCTCTTAATAACGGCTCAAGCCTCCGTTACTAGGTTTAAAATGACGTTTTGGAATTAGCGACGGAGGCGTTGGATGAGATGCGGAAGAAATTTCTGTTAGTAAACATTGTGGCGTTTTTCTGTGGGCGGGGCTTAGGTGGAGGCAGAAAGATTCCACTGACCGCTTCACTAACGCTAGCTATGAAGTTTGTTACCTTGGTTTTTTTTTCAACAATGGCTGGAGAAAATCCGATTTTACCTGCATACTCACTGTGCAGGACCATGATTGTTATTTAAATAAGTTAACTTTAACGGACAAAATCAGATTGGCCGACCCTATGCTCATGGATGGACGATCTGACAGGATTACCTCCGATTGAGTGACTCGAGTCGCATATAGAGAAACCTAACGAGTAGTAAAGAGAAACTCACCTGTGTCTAGTCATGAAGATGTACATATATTTCAGTTTCAGCAGGCAACTATTTTTACAGCTAATGTTGAGACGTGAGAGTGAACTGGGCCAAAATACAAAAAGTAAGTTAAACATTCGATGTGATGGATATATTATTTAAAGATGTACGTATCATGGCCAAATAGTTATTTTAAAGTATATACATCCTGTAAATTATGTAAGTTAAGTTTACAATACTTTACATACAGTACATTTAAGGGAAGATGTGAATAGTTTCTAGAAATAAAAATTCCAGAAATTAATTTTGAACTTTCTGTATTTGATTATTCTTTCTTACTAAGTTCTTAGAAAGTCCAGCCACTATCAATCACAACAATGTATATTACAGATGATTAAGCATATAAATCGTCAGTTTGTTGTTTTAAACACATGCACACAGACATTATTTCATAGTTGTGAGATGCATAAGAAATCTTTAGACATGTAACACAAACCATAATCCATAACAACAAAATACTTTATTTAACCTTTCCTGATAAGAAGTGTGTGCTGCAAACGTGAGCATTTTTGACGATCGTTTCATTGCGTTTAACTGCAGCTGTCGTCAGTTTTTTGTCTGGTAGTGGCAGCAGGTTAAAATTTCAAATTGGAGCCTGTACTACGTCGATTCTTGCATCCAACATCACAACAAGATGATATTTTAAGCTCCTTATGCAGCTGAATCTGCGCTGGTTTGAATGGGCCGCCTCCGGTTTTCGCTTTGTTTTGCCTCCAGCTAACGCTGTGACGTAATCGTGACGTCGGCGCAAAAATAGTCTGTAGCGATTTAAGTAGAAAAACCGGACGAATGCCTTGAAATATATCATCTGATCGATATTTGAGGTGTGGTAACCGTAGTATAACTCCGGGCCGTTGAATTATTAGAAAAATAATGCATACCTGAGGTGTAACGGCATCACCACCTCGGGTGTGCATTATTTTTCTAATAATTCAACGGCCCGTCATCAATTATTCCTTACATATCTCATGTTTAATAAATATTCACTTTTCTTCATTGTTCTTAATGTGCTTCTGTATCTCCTTCCCTTGAGTTGGCTAGAGAAAGTTCCGCAGGTCTGAACCATCACTCCCGTAAAACATGTCTAGATTTTCCCCATAAATGCCGCTAATACAATTATCTGTATTTATGAACGCAAGCTTTTACAAATGAGAGCTAATTATAGTGACTTAATGATGGTGCTCCAAGCCGCCACCTCCACAGCGCCACTGCCAGCAGATAAGAGGGAAATTTGCTTAGAGGATTTTTTGCAAATGTCATTGCCACTTTGTGTACAAGGATGATAACTTCATCCATCCATTATCGAGAGTAACACCTGCGATGATGCACGGCACACTCTCCGGCCCGCGCGATAGATAATTAGTAATGAATCAATATGTAGAGTTTGGAGAGGAGGTGCGGAGCGGGCCGAGTCGTGCGCCACACCGCTGATAACGGACGAAAATAAACAGCAGAAGAGAGTCAGAGACGCCGGTGAAGAATGAGCGCAGGCCTGCGATCCGCTGCAGGTTTTGGGACCGTCTGATATCTCTCCCTTCATCCTTCCTGCCCCGTTCTGTCGTGAATACATTAAGAAAGAGGGATGCCGGAGCCGGTATCTGCCAGTGGGCCAGAGGCACGTTAAGATACCTTTGCATCCATCAAACAAAGCCTGTAAGCTGAACAGGAAACGCATCATTGGCTGCGCTACAAGTGATCGGAGGTCTTGTGAATGCCAGTGGATGTTTGGATGCAGGTGCAAACAGGATTTTCTTTGCTCTTTTGAAAGACTGTGACTACTGCATATATGGCGAAAAAACTTTATTGAAACTAAGTTACATGACCACATTTGCATATGACCAGATATTTATTATTTAGCGACTTGGGCCGTGGTGATGAATAACGGTGTGAAGTATAGTAGTATGTGGAGGTTGGCCAATAACAAGAGGTCATTTACATCAAGTATTAATGGTACAGTAACAAAAACACCTTTTCACCCTATTCTTTGGCAGAATATCCAAGCTTTCCGTCATAGAAATGGATGGTGATTCATACTAACACGCTTCAAAACAAAAAGCCATGAAAGTATTATAAATATAGTCCATACGACTTATGTTTTGAAGCCATATGATGACTTTTTTTGAGAAACAGTTCAACATTTACTGTACCATTCAAATGTTTGAGATTGGTAAGATTTTTTTTATGTTTTTGAAAGAAGTTTCTTATGCTCACTGAAGCTGCATTTATTTGATCAAAAATACAGTAAAAAGTGAAATATTATTACAATTTAAAATAACTGTTTTATACTTAAATATATATGTAATTTATCTTTGTGGTGCAAAGCTTACTTTTAAGCGCCCATTACTTCAGTCTCAAGTGTCACGTGATCCTTCGGAAATAATTCTAATATGCTGATTTGCTGATTTCTTCTTGTTATCAATGTTGGAAACAATTGTGCTGCTTAATATTTTGGTGAAAACTGATTTTTTTTTTTTCAGGATTATTTTATGAATAACATTTATTTAAAATTGACATATTTTGTGACATTCTAAATGTCTTTTCTGTCAATTTTAAAGGATTTATTCTGTCCACTGAATAAAAGTATGAATTTCTTAAAAAAAAAAAAAAAGAATAAAATCTTACTCCGACCCCAAACTTTTGAATGGTAGGCTAATTCATTCACTGATAATTTTCCAATTTGAATTCATGTTTTTAAACTTGTTTTGTTGAATCAATGACGTTTGGCAATATCAAACCTTGCACCACATTTAAAGTTTATAGAGAACTGAATATGAATTTAATAGGTTTAAATGAAATTTGAGAGCCCTAGAAGAGGGAAAGATTATCATTGAATAATGATGTAAATAATGTCCTGTTTCTCACAAAAGGGTGAGAAATGGTAGTGTAGAACTAAAGCCGCTTTTCCACTATCAGGCCGAACGGTTCTAAGAACTGTCAGGTACGGTTCCAGTTGTATTTCCACGTGAGGCTGGTACGGCGCGGCACGATTACAAACCGTTCTCCGTGCTGGTAGAGTGCGTGTGTGTGACGTCGCCACTCAGGATCTGTCACTTGTCTGTTGCCTGGCTGCTAGTTTCTCCATAGCTTGCTAATCGCGCTATTTTGAGCAATGTAAACACAAATTAGTAATAAAATCGAAAAAGAAATTTCATCCTCCATAACGCGGTGGCTATTTACACCTCATATCATATGTAAACACTTGTGTTACCACGGCAACGACTGATGCATTTGAATTGCATTCCAAAGCGATCCGTTATCAGCCCCGCAGTGGAAAACGAAACCATAACTGTACCGGCCGGCTCGGATCGGCACGGAATGGAACGGTTATGCAAAGAGAACCGTTCAGCGCAGTGGTGGAAAAGTGGCTTAAATTACACCTGTTATTGTTGCAAACAGCCTTAAGCAACATTATACATGAACATTAAGGATATAAAATAAAATGCAGTGTTGTATATAACCTCTTTAGCGCTTTATGATGGCCATACCTTTCTGACTGCTCAAGACACGAATGAAGGCAGACAGCCGGCCTTTGCTGCTCTGTGCAGGTTTGATCCCAAGTCCATTTTTTCAAATCTAACACTGAGAGACATGCAAGAGAGCAGCATGTGTCATGTCTGACTTATCCCTTACGGACAAGCGAATTGAACCTGAAATATTCTGTACAGAAGGATGAGAAAGGAGAGAGACAGACAGACTAAAAAGTGAAGGAGAGAGAGAAAAGTGGTCTAAGGAGATCTCATTCCCACCTCTATAATGTGGGATAAAGACATGGTTTCACATATGGTGTATTGGTAATGGGGTGACAGGCCACAAATCCTCTCATTTAAGTGCAAATGGCTGTTCTTTTGGGGAGGCCTAAGCATCTGCCTGCCAATGTCATCCTAACCCCCTCTGGAAGCGCTTTTTTGTTTCTACTATTCCCAGAATTCCATAAGGCACAACGTCTGATGCACAATCCAGAGGGCAGTGGAGTAATCATCTTAAGGACAGATGTTAAGGGAGGAATGAATTGTGTCTGTGGATAGTGTTGTTTATTTGCATATTGTTTTAAAACCAGATTTTCTAAAATAATTATGTATAAACAGGTAACAGGTCACATGGTTAAAAAATTGCACTCTTTGCATGGTGCAATTCTTAATCTTGCTGGAAAGTTCTCAGTGTGGAGGATACAGCAGACTACCACAACTTTTGCCGTCTTTTTCATGATATCACCAGGGTTTAGCACGATTACTAAATCGCAAGACTGGTAATTACGTAAATATGTAATCTGATGTGCTACGCTGTGATCTTTTGATGTGAGCCGCCATAATAACAGTGTTTTCAGTGTCTCAGAGCAGTTAGCAATAAATGTGTCTTCACACGAACACCATTTGTAATGAGGTTTTATCATTTGAAATTTTATAGAAATCTGTTGTTAAGGCAAGGCAAGTTTATTTATATAGCACATTTCATACACAGTGGTAATTCAAAGTGCTTTACATAAAAGGAAGTTAACAAAAGTTACATTTCAGAAGAGAGGTTTCCCTTCAGTTTCTTGCCAAAATAAAAGCTATGGTTTAATGTTTGAAAGTAAAGAAGTTAGTGAATATTAGTATTGCAATTGTATTATTAATTTTTTAATAATTATATAAAAATAATAATATATATATATATATATATATATATATATATATATATATATATATATATATATATATATATGTTTAAAATAATTTTAAATAAAAATAATTATATATAAGTATAATAATTATAATGTAATAATTATTATTATATAAATTAAAATTATTACTTTGAAATACTTTACAGGTCAATAGTATTAGTTATATTTCTTTATTGGTTTTTATAATTTGATTTAATAATTATTATGTAATTATAATGATTAAATAAATAAATAAATAAATACATGCATACATATTAATACTAGTAATAAAATTGCTATTAATTCCCCAATTTGTTTTGACAATTCTGGGGTTTTTTGGGGGTTATTTTATGAAATAATGCACATACCGTTTCATGGCCAGTAAACATTTTTATGGCCAATATATTTTCTCAGGTCACTGGCCATTGGCAGGTGAGGCAAAATGTTAGTGTTGGGCCCTGATTGAAAATGTACTCCAATCATCTTCATTTACAGTTCCGATTTTATTTATTATTATTTTTTACAGAGGAAATGGGGCGACTGCACAGTTCAATATTTTGGGTGTTATTTAATCATATGACATTTGGCAATATCAAACCTGGCATCACATCTAAAGTTGAATAAAAAAGCATTGAAAATGATAAAAGCACTGTAGAAGAGATTTTAGAGGCCCAGAAGAGGGGACGATTAATAAGATATAGAAAATATAAGAAAATAACATAAATAATATCCTGTTTCTACACAAAAAGTGAGAAATTGTCATGCAGAGCTAAATTGCACCTGTATTTGACCTGGTATACTGAAGACTTTTGCCACACTTTTCATGCTAATATAATAAATAGTGAATTTGCCCCTAAGACTTTGAAAGACAAATATAGAATGCTTTTAAATGGGGCAACAGCGCTGTTTAATATTTAGAGACTTATTTAACGGTGCAGTGATGTTGGTTCAGCTCATCAAAAATGACTTTAGAAATGACGTTTTTAGCCTGCAATGGAAGTGTAGAGTTGTTATGTAGTTACTGATGCAAAATGTGCATAATCTGCTCACCCCTGTTAGCCTCTTTTCTCCCCTCAGCTTTGAAAGGCTGGTGGTATCATCCGATCTTCCTTACATTAACGCAGCGGCAGCGGCAGCAGAGCCCGGGCATGCAAACGATGAAACGTTGACAACATTTTCATTAGTAAGATAGAGCTGTTGCATATCGGAGGAGGAGAGATTAAGATTCCACCTATTCGAGACACAGATTTGACATGCAATAAAAAGATACAGAACGGAGCGGCTTGACAATCTATTTGTAAATGCAATAGACGGTAGATAAATTCACGGTTTTCAGAGGAGGACAAATCCCGTGGGATGGTTTGGTGATCAGTGTGGTAATGTCCTGGCTTCAGGCATAGATGTGTGGTTTTCTATGAAAATGAGTGGACGATTCTTGGGTATAAGCATGTATAGGTAAATTCAGCAAGGTCTAACCATTCATTTTGATTTGAAGTGTCAACTGGTGGAAAAATAAGGCTTTGAATTTCCTTAAGCAGTAGCTTCAGTTCTATGAGTGTTTGTGAATTTCAGAAAAGCTGAAAGAAAAATGCATGCATATATACATATATATATATATATATATATATATATATATATATATATATACGCATATATATATATATATATATATATATATATATATACACACATTTTTCATATTTTACGACATATTTTCATTAATGTAATGTGAAAAATAATCTCTTATTTAAATACCTAATTTTATTACCTTGTAGCTGTATTAGATTTAATTTATAAAATAGCATAAATACCTGTATTATCATTTAATTTATACTTATTTATGAATTATTATCGTTGGTGTTATTACTGAATTATTTATTTATAACTTATATTTTAATTAAAACAATAATTATATTATATTACATAATGCATTAAAAATATTGCAGTAAGGAGGTCATTAATAATATAATTGAAAAAATAGCCTAGAAATGTAACTTTTTACATATCTAATTTTCATGAAATGCAATACATCAATTCCATAATGCAAAACAAGCAAACAAAAAAAAATATAAAAACAGGCCAAATATATGAAAATTCTTTTCATACGTGGGTGAAAAATAACCTCCAGTGGTTTAATTTAAAAGTAAGTGATCATAATTAGTGTCCATTTGAAAGAGAATTTTATCCTGATACGATGTACCAGCCAATCAAAATCTCCCTGAAGGGTAAGATAATCGTCATCAGCCAGCTCTGTATTTCCTGAGAGACAGGAAGTTCTTTCTAAAGCGCAACAGTAATAAAACTATGTGTGTGTTGGACTGGTGTTTCTCTCAAAGCCACAGGTCATTAATTATGAAGAGATTTTTGTGGATTTGTTTATAACATCACACACCAAGTATCTCAGCCCCTGATACACAAAATGGTTTGATCCATGAAATTTGTCACTTTAGAGATATTTTGCTCGAGGCTTCTGTTCTCTCCTGCCAGTTTGTGTTCCTTGGTACACAGAAGTACCAAGTGAGAAGTAAATATGTAAAAAATTAGTCGTTTTATTTGTCAGACATATTAGATACACTGATACAGCCTACAGTTTGGAATCAGGCAGTGAATTTTGACCATTTAACAAAAGGTCACAGGACTAAGGACAGGAGATGCAGTTCTCTCTTTTAGTCAGGACTGACGTTGTTGTCATGGCATATAAAGCTGCTGTGCTTTTATAGCTTTACATTTAATTCCAGCTCACAAGCTAATAGTTTCATTTCCCCAAGAAAAGAGAGCTCCCAAATGTTAAGGTGTGTGTTCAACCTTTTCTTTCAATGAAAATGAATAGCTATATTAAGTTCTCTTATTTTCATGGCATTTTGTTGCAGCGAGCAGCGGAGTTCAATCGATATTCCTTTAATGGAACAGAGAGAGAGAGAGAGAGAGAAAGAGAGAGATTCCAGAAGCCTCAGCCATGTTTCTCATCTGTTTCCTACAGGAAAAGCAAACTCACTCTTAAGATAAGATGGAGCATTCATTTACATTTCCCATGTCTCCGTACTGGACAGTTGGGTAATTGAGAATAAATCAAATGTCATAGAGAGGACAATAGTTCTGTTCCAGTCCTAGTCAGCTACCTTCTAAGACAGCATCCGAACCATCATGGATCCTCATAAGAGACGTTCTGCACAGAACACACCATTCAGCTGTTTTCCTGTGTACACATGTGCTAGATAAACCTGTCACATGCGTGTTTTGTAGCATCTCGCTCATGGTGCGGTGTACTAAAATGGAGATTACAAGCACTGGGTAAAAATAATCAGTTTTAATTACACTAAACTATTTTTATAGTTACTTGGCAATATTCAATAATGGAATTACTTTTTTATCCTTTAAAATGTTGCCTCTTCAGGTGGCTCTCTGGGTTTTGGTAAGAGAAACTGATTCTGGCCTGAGGATAGTCTGCCACTGCATCCAAATATACCTATTTTCATACTATATAGTGTGTGAAAAACTGTATAGCAAAAGAGCAGTACTATGTGCAAATTCATAATATTCTTTAAAAAAAAAAAAAAAAAGTAGATGGAATGTATCCAGATATTCTGCAAAGTGCATTCGATGGACACTTCACTACCCTAGCACAATACTACTGTAGTATCAATATTATAATAGTTTTTGTTAAAATTTTGAATTAGATTTATTTTATAGTTTCCATTTTCATTTTAATTTGTTAAAATTTTAGTTATTTTGTTGTGTGTTTTTGACATTTTTATTATTATTATTATTATTTTTAAATATCTAGTTTTTATTTTCATTTCAGTTTGAGTTATTTTATGACACCATGTCAATGGAAATGAGAAATGTTGCCTTGGCAACTAAGTTGTTTTACATTTTATTTTAGTTTGAATTTTTGAAGCAACGAAAATAGTTTTAGTTTTAGTTGTAATGGATTGTATTATACGTATGATGAATGATGAATTTCATTCATACTACCCATGTTCACACTATGTGCAACTATACTATACACTATACTTTTTAAAGGTCGTGAAAAAAGTTTCAAACCATAGTGCATACTAGATAACGTGATTTCAAACACAGTGTGTAAAACAAGCTAGATTTGTATTGTTTTGCCTCCATTTTTTTTTTTTTCTCTTTGTGTCAGTAATCATAAAGGTGTGTTGTTTGGTCTCGCCTATTGTTAACCAGTTTCGAGGGGTAATGCATTACAAGTAACATGAGTAATGTAATCAGATTACTTTTTTCAACGAACTAGTAAAGTAATGCATTACTTTTAAATTTAGAATAAAAATCTGAGTTACTTTTTCATGAGTAATGCAAGATACAAAAAGCAAACCGAAAGTAACATGCATTACTCTCCGTAAAATTAACCAAGTAACGCAATTAGTTACTTTTTTATGGAGTAATGCATTACTTCTAAAAGTAACTTTCCCCAATGCTGTTGTTAATTAATGCAATTGCTATGCTATGTTTCAGATTTCCTGAATGCTCTAATATCTTGTTTGGTTTTTGCGCCAGCACCTCTCACAAAATGATTCGTCATGTGATGTGAATCATTTAACAGAACCTTTTGTTTCTCCTTTCTGTTCACGTCCTAAAAGTCCAGACATTCAAATGCGAAGATGTTAAGAGAGATGATTTTGTTGAACCTGCTGTACTAGGTTTTGTCTTACAGTTTTCTCTTTTTTATTTTTATTTTTTTATTTCCTCGTGCTCTCTAGTTGGTTGGATGGGGGAACAGGAGTTTGCGAGAGCTGATATGATGTTTCCTCGCTCAGGGCATGGCCCGGCTCGGCTGCTAACTGTAATTTACTTTTCTCTCCCGGTCGCCTGCAGTCTGCCTCGCCGCGGCTGTGTTGAATGATGTGCTAATCCATTATATTCTTCAGACAAGTGTATCGACCAGTATAAACAGACTGGAGGGCACGAGTCTAAATGAAAGCCGTAGTTTCCCTCTGAATCATTTAACTAGATCCTCAAGCAAGAGCAGCACATAACAGCCTTTTTTTCAGCCTGCTGAATATACATTAAGAAGCCATTAATGCTGCTGGTACAGGCAAGATGTAGAAACACTGGACCTGGATGGAGTCGGTGGATCTCCTTTTTTTTTTGCTCCAGATGCATCAATGCATCCTTTTCAACAATCCCACCGCTGCTTGTAGTGGTTCTGTCAGATGATCTGATTGTGCTCCATCTCCTGGTTCTCTTTGTGTTTCTCGTTGGGCAGAAGTGACTAGGAACTTTTGGAGATCTGATCTGATGTGTTTTCTATACGGATGGCATTTATAAAATAATCATTTATACGGTGTTGTTTAGATGTTTATACAATGCAGTTCAAAAGTTTGGGGTTGATTTTGTGATGTTTATTAAAAAAGTCTCTTATGCTTAACAAAGCCGAAGTAAGATTCTCAAATATTATTGCAATTTGAAACTGCTGTTTTCTATTTGAATATATTTTAAAATGTAATTTATTCCTGTGATCAAAGCTGAATTTTCAGCATCATTACTACAGTCTTTAGTGTCACATGATCCTTCAGAAATCATTCTAATTTGCTGATTTGCTGTTCAAGAAACATTTCTTATCATTATTAATGTTGAAAACAGGTGCTGCTTAACATTTTTGTGGAAACCGTGGTTGTTCACGGTACTAAAGAACAGCATTTATTTGAAAACAAATATTTTGTAACATTATGAAAGTCCTTACCCTCACTTTACTCAATCAATTTACTGATTCCTTGGTAAATAAAAATTGTAGTGTATGTTAGTGCAGTACAGGTAAATTAGGTTGCTGTTTCATAATGTGGTATATTTCTGTGTGAAACTGAATATGCAGGTCAACATAGATTTGATTGGATTGCAAAAGGTAGAAAAATGTTAAACTTCAACATAATTGGTAAATAGTGTTTTTATCCATCCGTGTGGCCTTTGTTGTGTTAGCAGAAAAAAAAACATAGCTTCAGAGGCAGAGAAAGAGTATGATCAATACACAATAAGATCAGGGACGTTTATTAAGAAAGTAAATCAGGCCATTTTGGATATGAATGAAGGTTTCTGTTCTATTAGGCATTTTCACATCTCATGAAATCCCTGTCAAAGATGTGACAGCAGTAAGAAAACTATGTGCTGTTTTTGTAAGTTTGTTTGTTTTCTTCATCGTTGCACACCCATTTGGTAAAAGTTAATAACGAGCACAGCTCTCTAGCCCAGCAATTTGTTTTGACACAGCCATTAATTATTTGCTAATTGAGACATGAGCACGGATTCATTCATTAAGTGCCACGAGACCCTTTTGCTTTCTCTGCAGAGCTCCACGCTGCTTGAGGATTTTCACTAAGAACGACTTCCCAATATTATTTCACTTTGTCTTCTTTTTGTTTTGCTGTCATTAGTAGTAGGTTGATGCATTTAAAAGTGGTAGCGGACGTTCAGAAATGTGAAAAGGGGCTGTAGGTTCATGATGTGTGAGTGCTGCTGTAGAGAATGAAGGGTGAGGGGGCAGATGGTCTAGAGGGTCTCTGTGGACGAATCAGCCGTGCTTAGTGTGGCAGAGCATGCTGGGGTCACTAATGACTCCCTCAAGCCTCAGTGTCAACACACACATACACACAAACCCACTGACACACAGAGGTGTGGAAACCTGAGGTCACATGAAGATCGTATAGGTATAGTTCATTCAAAAATAAATAAATAAATAAATACAATTTCGTAGTTGTTCGGGGGACATTCTACACATACTTAAGGTTTCTTACTTCAAAATTGTACATTTAATTCAGTGTCGCCATTCCTTTTGTAATTGTTTTTGAAATATAATTTCAAGTCACATTAAAATATTAATAGCAAAATGAATTAACAAAATAGCAAAGCAAGTGTCATTTATTTTAAAATTCACATTTAAATTTAGTTTTTAATGATAAATTGAGAAGTTCTGTTCAAAATAAAGGTGACAGTTGCTTTGGTGTTTTGTATCTAATGCAACAACATTCAGACATTTGTACTCAGAATACTTTTTGAGGTTCAACGAAGAACCCTCTTATCAAGAACCATTGTTTATAGAATTATTGAGTTGTAATATGATTCTTCAGGTTATATTTATAGGTTCATCAGACGAGTTTCTGGGTTCCTTGATGAACCAGTACATTGATAGTTTTCTAAAGAACTAGATAACAAAAAGTTAATTGTTGAATCAGGCTGTAAAACCTTTTTTAGTTGTAGATGGAACTTGATGGATGAATGATACAGGTAAGGCAAACATTATTTTCATGTTATGGATTATAATTGATAAATTGCTGATATTAAAAATGTATGCATTTTTGTCTAAATAAATACAAAAAATGAATCATTTTAAAAGCTGCAAGTTAAGGCATCACAATACTACAATATATAGCATGAACATGGATATTCATTTAACAATTTGCTAAAGTTGTATGTTGAGTAAAATGTATTGCTCATTGTTAGTTCATGTTAGCTAATGCATTAACCAATGTTAACGAATTGTTGTAAAGAGTACTTATTGTAAAGTGTTACCAAAATTTCCAATATCGGTTGATTACTGATATGGTACAAATGCATCATGCACTGGACCTTTTTTGTAGAGTGTTAAAGTTTTAAACTTGAAGTTGACATACACAAAGACAGTTGTATAAGCACTGGTGTATGTAGAAACACAAACTCTCACACCCTATTTTCATATCCTGATTCTAAAATTCTCCGTATGGTCTCTGTAAACCTGTTATCTGAAGAGAATTCATGATCTGCTCTGATCTCAGGGTCTGAAATCCTGCTTCGCTACGGACAAACACTTTTCCCCTGCTAGTGAAACAGCTGTACAGAGAGATTAACATAAATCGGCGGTTGGTTAGTGCGCGTTTAGCAGTGCATTAACAAATTTGCCACCTTAATGAGTCTCTAAGTAATTGCCTTCCTGCCCCTGAATGCAAACAGTCCATTGCCTACAACTATATGATTTTTCAGTACCAAAACACCAATTCCCTGTCTGCTTGCTTAAGTTGTTTTCAAATTAGGGCACGCTTGTGTTTTCTCCTTTGCCACATGATTGTTTATTAATGCTCTTCGGTTGTTTTGTACTGCAATGCTGCTGTCCATAGACTGTGTGTGTAGAAAATGTTAAAGGTGAAGCATCTCAGTTTACATATACATAAACATATGTGTATATGTTTATGAGATTTATCATAATATACTGAATGTCTTTGCTTACTTCATCAACTTGCACTTTGCACCCAAAAATCATACATTTTACAAACTGATCAGTATTTGAAGTGATGCAACAATTTTCCACTTAAAAGTAGTTCATTCACACAGAAAGTGAAAATGCTGATGAATATGGCATAATTACGGTCAGAATATAATGTTTACTGTAGAGTTCATTAGTGTCTGCCCACTTTTTCAGCAGTGCTGGTTCTGGAAATATTAATTCCAATTCATTTTTAAAAAGTATTCATTAAAGAGTCAAGATTACTAATTTGATTGAAACAAGAAAAGACAAAAGTACATAATTGTGTACTTAACTGCTTTAGTGAGGAATATATGCAGTAGTATATATTATATACAGTTGTACCCTATAAATATATATATATATATATATATATATACTTATTATTTAAGTATTTTGACATTGCTTTGCACTTTGCTGCAACTCTTTGATTGGTGGAATTTTCTGTATGGCATCATGGATAATGTAGTTTTTCACTACAAATTCCGCTATTAAACATATACTTTTTGCAAACTGAGGTTTACACTGACATTCAAGCTATATATTTTATCAGCTCTAGGGGTTTAGATTATATAGTTAGAGTATACACACCGACAGTGTGTGTGTGTGTGTAGAACATGATTTTGTTAATGGTGAAGCGTCTAACTATAGAGATACATACCGACCCTCCTGTCCGTCACTCATTGTGTGTCATGTTGGAAACGGGATGCCGAAAGTCATCGAGCGCCACTCTCATATTTTACCTAGAGTGTCTCAGCACCATCTTTCATAGATGCTGAGCTTGGCAAGCGCAGCACCAAACATATCAAACGTGCTGGGGTGGAAAAATATTAGTTTACACAAAGGCAGGCTGAGAAATTAAGGATGATTTTATTTCCTTATCTTTCTCCCCAATTCATTACTTTGCAGTGTGTGGCAGGTTGCGGGCTTGTCAGAAGAGACTAATGGCCTGTCGGGGCCGTGGAGGAAACGCCACGGCCTCGTCGACATTAATACTCTCTCGTCCCCCGTAGAGAAATCTGCTTGATCTGAAATTGAAAACAAATAGTAATTTCCCACACTCACTTTTTTGGAATTTACCTTCCGAGAGAGCTTTTGCGGATCGTATTCCCGCGTCGAGGACGTGTCTTCGGCAGGGGCTTTCAAGCTAAAAACATGTCAAAGGAACGATAGACACACTGTAAGGAAATGCTTAACCTTCCACGTAGATTTAGATTTATAATTCACAAACAAAAGCGGCGAAACCAAAGTGACGGCAGACAGCTGAGGAGCGGCTGGCGTCGAGCGTTTCGCCGGTGACGGGTTGTTTACGTGAATGTGAAGTCGCACACCAGCGGAGGGCGAAAAGAACAATTGTCCTTGAAAAGGGAAAAGCGAGCGGAGTCCCACTCCGGCATCGCTGCCGCACTCTTTAAAGGGCCCCTGATTAAATGACAGTCGCTTTGTTGTTTACACATGGAGGCCCCATCCAGCATCCAGCGACTTTCTGTTCTCCCACGCATACGGCAAAGATTAGAGACGGAGAGAGAGAGAGAGAGAGAGAGAGAGAGAGAGGGAGAAACTCCGGCAACCTCCAAAAAATCTGGGACAGAGTGAAGTGCGAGTGGTTTTGGACGTGGGTGGAGGAGAGCTTTCTCTTTTTTTTTCCTTGGTAGTATTTTTCAGAACAAATAAAATTCGCTTTTAAAAGCCTCTCTTTTGTTACGGCGTCGTTTTGAAGCGCTTGGAATGAGAGAGACCGAGGGAGCGGGAAAGTTAGCGGTTTAGTGTTCTTGGCAAGGTCATCTTTAACAGCTGAATGTATGGATCCTTTGGGACGCAGGCAGAGGCAGACACAGCCAGACTAATAACGTGTGTGAAAGAGAGAAGGGGAAATCTGGAGACTGGATTTACCTTGCGATGAAATTAATTGCCCTACCACTGGCTCCCTATAACACACCACACACACGCACGGCAGAAGATGAAGGACGCTCCTGCCATGCCGCGTGTCGTAAAGTGATAGCTCTTATCCGCTTCTGTGTACCCTTTTTAATATTTTTCCATTAGATTTATCATAATGTACTGTACGTCTTTGATCCCCTCATCTTCTTACACTTTCCAGCAAGCCCAAAAAAATCATACATTTACAAACTGTTACTCTTGACAAATGGTCAATATTTGAAGTGATGCAACAAGTGAAAAGTAGTTTGTTCGCACAGAAAGTGAAAATGCTGATCAATGTGACAGTTACAGCCAATCGGAACATATTTGAAGTTTACCGCACAGCTGTGTGGACCAATGAGATTTCACTGTGGGCGGGGCTTTACATAGAGTTTTAGATTGACATGTTTTATCAGTTCTAGGGTTTGCATTATATCATTAGATTAAAGTAAGTGCATAAATGCAAATAGCAAAAAGCTTAACTTCACATTGATTTTATTGTGAATTATGGTGGACATTAAGAAACGTTTTTTTTAGGTCACTTTTTTTCATGTCTGCTGCCGTCATAGTGAATCAATGGTTTGAAGATATTAGGCTGTACAAGTTCAAGTTAGTTAAACAGACAACACGGTTATAGCCAGCTAAAAAAAAAATTTAAAATTACAAATTTAAAAAAAATCTACCGCCCCCTTCTGTACTGTTTTGTATATTTAATAGTATTAAGAATTTTTTATTTTTTTTATTTTGCAGAAATATTAAATAACTGTGCAAAAAAGAATATTATAATGCGTGGTGATGTTATTAGGTAAATCTAACAAAATAATAAAATATTTATTTGAAAAAGGAAGGGGAAAAAATATCCTTATTTAGCACTATTAGGATTTTTGCATTGGATGCATTTTTACATGTGCAGTATTTTATTTTATTTTATTTTGCAAATATATTAAATAACCGTTCAAAGTAAAAAAAACAAAAAAATAAGTAAAAAAAAACCTTAATACACACCTTAACAACTGTACAGGTCATACTGACCAGTTCGCAGTGCATTGAGACCTGGCCGCTGGAATACACACCGCCGAAGCCGTAATGGCCCCTCCACCCTGTTAGAGTGCTGCTGTGGCCCATATATTTATTACCACTGTTCACTGGCTTGTTAGTTTTTAGTGCGGCATGTTTTTCATTCTCTATTGCCAGTGGAGAATGGCTCAAAAACGGCTTTTTAAAGAGCAGCATTATTATGAATGCTCTCACCATTTGAGAGATACATTTCTGTTATTTATGCCCCGGCTCTTGCATTTGTGTAAACATAAAATCGCATGCTTTATTACATCCCTCCTGCACCCAGCGCCTTGACCCCCGTCCTCGTAAATTGAGAAATAGTGGGGAACTAATGGAGACAGATGGGACTATGGCATGCCATTTACTCAAATTGGTGAAGTAATTAACCTCGAGGTGCTGGGGTTTGAGAGAGAGATTGTGGGAATATCTCGAGTAGTCAGATAAACAGACTCCGGGCCTAACCGCCTCTGACAACTGTATCATAAACTAGACTCATTCTGTTCAATTGACCTGTCAACATCTCACGACCAAATAAAGATTTGTATTACTGTGTAGTTTGGAGGGGCTGTTGGCGTCTGCCGCCGGGGCGAGCTCCTCTCTCTCTCTCTCTGTCTCTCTCTCTCTCTCTCTTGCTCTCTCTCTGTCTGTGTCGTCCTGACTCATTTCAGCCTCTCGCAAATCTGTCTGCATGCCCCGTCTGACAGTTGGGTGACAGGCAGAAGCGTCTGATTGGCCATGGAGTGAAGTTTTATTTTAAGAGGTAAGCTTAGAAACATGAGTCTCTGGCACTGACATGTACTGCAGCCAATTCAAGCGCAAACTTGTCGCAATGTGGTGTGTGCAATTCTAATGACCTCACTAGACGAGCTGTTGATGCTGAGATTCACTGCACACTTAGTACTTTCTCATAAACTAGTTGTAGGACCAAAACATCCTTGATTATCATGAACTTCACTAATAAAGAAGCAAAAACCTTTTTGGGCATGTTTATTCTGTTTAGTCTTATAGGAAGTATCGTGGTGGTACTGTGGTAAAGTGACCATTTCAGATAGTAATTGTTCTGTGATATTTACCATAGTACTGCCATGATAGTAGTGTCCAAAATACCATTAAATTATCATGGTAGACTACCATTCAAAAGTTTGGGGTCGTTTTTTTTTTTTTTTAAGTATTTTATACTCATCATAGGTGCAATTATTCGATCAAAAATACAGTAAAAACTGTAATATTGTGAAATATTATTATAGTCTAAAATAACTGTTTTCTATTTGAATATCTTTTAAAATGTAATTTATTCCTGTGATGAAAAGCTGAATTTTAGCATTGTTACTCCATTCTTCAGTGTCGCATGATCTTCAGAAATCATTCTAATATGCTGAATCGCTGCTTAAGAATAATTTCCTATTATTATCAATGTAAAAAAAAAAAAACCCAAAAAAACAGTTGTAATATGTTTGTGGAAACCATGATACATTTTTTCAGGAATCCTTAATGAATAGAAAGTTTAAAAGAATAGCATTTATTTGAAATTGAGTTGTAAACTTCTTTACTATCACTTTTGTTCAGTTTAATACATCCTTGCTGAATAAAAGTAATCATTTCTTTTAAAAAAAACATGCTGAACTCAAACTTTTGAAGTGTGATATTAGGAAAATCTCTAAAAAATTATTTAAATTATTTATTTAAAAAATAGGGGGGAAGGGTGTAATTATAATTATAAAGAGGAGAAAATCATCCTTATATTAGGCACTATTAAGGTTTTTTGCTTTGGCATTTTCCCCTGATTCTCATTTCTGTATGCAAATTTGTATGCAAAAATGTAAAAAAAACATCCTCTCATCCTTATTTTTATACAAAAATCAGCTTAAGTTGAATTCAGTACAGCAAATACTACCATGATGTAAATTTTCCATTTGTACTTTACTGATGTACTTTACAGTGTTTTTTTTTTTTTTTTTTCATATTACAATAATGAAGAATGTATGAGAATGAGAGTTTTTGTGTTATGGGGGTTTCGATGTACTTAATTGTCATGAAAAGAAAGCATCCTTTGACTTTGATGTGAAATATGACATATTTATTGTCAGATTCACCTCCTTTTTTTGTAATTTCATGAGGGTGTGTGCGAGAGAGAGAGTGTTTGTGTGTGTGTGTGTGTGTGTGTGTGTGTGTGTGTGTTTTGATCTTTCAAGTCTGTTCAGTAATCAAGCAGTCAGGCAGCTGTTCATCCACAGCAGTCACACATTATGGCTGATTTTCATGCTTTCCTCTGCCTGAGAGACACAAATCTAGTCCTCCACCCTCCTTCTGCTACTGTACACATCCGTCTAATAACGCACGGCCATCCACACTGAAGGCACTGCAGAATACCGACAAATCCGTATTCTGACAAGTACAGTACAAATAAACAGCTTTTATTTCCGAGTTCTTTTTTCATGGCGCATATACAAGCAATCACAGTGTAAAGTGTCAATAAACAGGTGCACCGTGTGCCCGAGGCTGTTGGAGTCTCTCTCTCTCTCTTTCTCGTGCGAGGTTCCTGTTAGCTCGACTGCGGCAGCCCTCTGCGTCTGTCGGGGAGATTTACATTTATTGTATTGACAGCAGTTCTGAGAGGTAATAGGGAAGGTGTGTGTATGTGTGTGAAACGCAGACGTACCTGACACATTTTCCAGCCGTGACATGTGATTTGACAGTGACAGGTGATTTGGGTCTGGCTCTAATAAGTGAATTAATCTGAGGTAAAACATAGTGATATGTCATGTTCCCAACACCTTAACAGCTGGCTGGCTTGTCCTTTGGTGACAAGCTAGTTTGTCCTGTGCAAATCTTCTGTCACCTCCTTCCCAAAAAATGGAGGGAAGGGAATAGTGCGGTCTTGGCGGGAGTGGCGGGTGAGGAATTTCTTGTCAGATTTAGCCAGCTGTGCCGATGATATTATCTTCGGGAGGCTTTTTATCAATCTAGCACCTTCTCAGACGCGGGCCTCCCTCAGGACGCTGTCGGGACCCTCGTAGCGAATGGGAAATTATAAATGAGAGTTTGGGATCATACCTAGAGGTCTGCCATTAGGAAGCGTGTCAAATTAAATCAGCCGCGTGTAGAATTAGAAGCCTGTTATTGGTCCTACATGCAGTAAATTGAGTTGGCCTGTTGTCCTTGGCGTTGCAGATGCGTTAGGCTTGAACGCTCGGTGAGGTTTAACACACCATCAAGGTTGTTTTGTCAGGTTTCTTGAGTTTTATTGTGGACTGGCCACAACTTTTATGCACCCCTTAACAGTGGTTTAACCCTCGTGTTGTGTTCTGGTCGTTTTGACTTGGACAGGATTTTCTTTTTGCCAAAAATGCTAGATAATGTTATTGTATTGGACTAAAACTTACTGACTTTGCTCACACAGGATATAACCACATTCCAGAAAATCTAATCATTTTTGTACTTTTTGAGAATTTTTCCGAACTTGTTATACTTGTGGTGTTCCCAGTCAAAAATGACCAGCCTTCTCAATATACTATATTATCACCAAATTCTGGATTCAACTTGTTTTCTTTCAATTAGCACAGGTTTTGCATTTCTTTTTGGAGCTGATTGGTTGATCTGAGCTTCTGCACCTCACTTTTTGAGTGAACATTTCCCAAATTATCCACAAATAATGATTTTTGTATTTTTTTTTTACTCAAAACTGAGGTGCATAAGCTCAGATCGATGAGGTCTATGACGAGTCGGTTCCAAAAAGCAATGAAAAACCTATTAACTGTAAGAAAACAATATTTGGTGATAACATGGCATAACAAGAGATTTACAAGCCATTTTTAAAGGCCTTCCATTTTTGACCATGAACAGCATGTTAGGTAATGGATTTTCAGCACAACACAAGGGTTAACTGGTAACGGTAAATTTCTGTCGGAAAAGTTAACTCCGTACAAGCACATAGAAAGACACTTGTCAAAGGCCCCACTCCTCCCCAATGAAGGCTGGATTAGATGCTGTGCTGGGAAAGTTTAGCTTTCCTTTGAGGGTAATATCATGGTATTAGACATGAAAGACCGTTGGGCTTCTGAAACACATTTAGGCTTCTGGGGAAGCACAGGCCCAGAGGCAAACGCGTCACTTTTTGGAATGTAAAATACTCGGAACACTTCTGGCACACTGCACCCGTGGGGCTGACACCTTTCCTGGAGTTTTCAGGGACGCAAAAAACAACTACAGTGCTTTAGAATGCGAGTAGAAACATTCCCTACATAGAAGTTCTGTGTGTTGAAATATTCTGTCTATAGAAACACCTGTAGTAACATTCTACACTGTACATAGAAAACCTGTGGAATCATTTTAACATTCTATACATAGAAATGTGCAAAGAAAGGTTGTATAAGTTCTATTCTTAAAAGAATTCTATCCAAGAAATAAATATATTACAGTTTCCACAAAAATATTAAGCAGCACAACTAACATTGATAATAGTAAAAATGTTTATTGAGAATCAAATCGGCATATTAGGATGATTTCTGAAGGATCACGTGACACTGAAGACTGCAGTACTGATGCTAAAAATTCAGCTTTGACATCACAGGAATAACTTAGAGAATAAATACAGAAAAATAGAAAACACTTATATCTAACACTATCAGTTGTAATATTTCACTGTATTACTGTATTTTTGATCAAATATTTTATAATTATAATTAACACCTTACCAAGCCCAAACTTTTGAAATGATGTTCTATAGAAACTTTTTATTAATAGAAAAAAATTCTGAAACACAGTACATAAGAGTAGATGTTCTATATGTAGAAATGCATATAAAACAGTACAACATTTTTAGCATAGAAATATTCTGTCTATAAATTCTATGCATAAAAACATTCCATAGCTAGAAATATGTACATGGAAAAATGAGAAATTCTATTTGTAGAAACATTGTATACATCAAAGTTCTACTCAAAGAGATTCTATGTGCAGAAGCATTTGTAAGTACAGTAAGTTCTACCTCTGTGTATAATGTCCAATAGAATAGAGAGCAGTCAGAGATGTAATCATGTTTCATTCAGTCATGTGTCAGTGCAGAAGATCAGTGTTCATATTCCTTCAGTAGGTCTGTCAGTTCCACATTCAGCCATCGGTTTTTGCTGATGTGAGGTTTTCAAACTTTAATGTTAAATTTCATAAAAGTAATAAAGTGTAACACTGACAGCTGACAGTATCCTGGCATTGAACGCATATTGTAGTTAGATCAGTAGTTCTACATTTTCTTCAACAGCACACTTCTGTTTTGAACATATCCTCCTACAGTTTCTCTCTAGACATTAAAAATGAAGCAGTCTGACACAAGGTGCAAAGTCTCGGCCTGAGCTTTGCTCCAAGGTTGGGCCGGGTCTTTGCAGGGCTGCAGGTCTTACATGCTTTGAGCCCCTCAGTGTCTGGCCCATAAGCCCTGTTTGCAGGAGAGCTGTAAATTGTGCTTACAGAACAGGAATGAAATGTCAGCTGAACCTCAGTCTGACAAACTCGCCCACTGACCGACAGTGTGTGTGTGTGTGTGTGTGTGTAGAACACCTCTCTCAGCTCTGTTCTTATGAGATTCATGCTGTTCTAGTTGCTTGAAAACAGGCATATCATGGAAAACAGGATTTTCACTGCTCTTTTAAAATGATTCAAACTGTTTTTAAACAAACTGGTTGAATGAATGATTCAATGTATTTGAATGAATCAGTTGTGACCAATTTAGTAATTCACTCATAAAGACATTCAGCAGTTTTGTTCCTGAATAAAGCCATGATTTTAAACTGACTGATAGTGGTTTTATACAACAGTTGAGTATGCTTAGGTTAATATTGAGAAACTTGTTGTGCGACAGTATGAATTATATGATATAGTTGAATGAATTGATTGATGACTCACTCATAAAGACAGTAATTATTTTGTACTAAAACCATGTTTTACAGCAAACTGGTTGAGTGAATGATTCGGTGTATTTGAATGAATCATTCAAAGACAGTCAGTTATTTTGTGAATGAAACTGTGTTTTTAAACAAATATGTTGAGTGAATGATTTATTGTGTTTGAATTAATCACTTATGCAACAGTGTAACCTGCAGAAATAGTCGCTAAACAGAAAAAGGACCAGTATGGTGAATGTTTGTATTAAGGTGAATATTTTATGTTATTTAATTTTATCCAAGTAACATTTTATTATGTAACTCCTTTAGAGTTACATTAATTGGAAGTATCGACATTTAAAATTGTCATGAGAAACTAAAATTATGGTTTTGGTACCAAAACAACTTGCCAAACATATAGTAGTTTTTTGGGAGAAAATAAGGATAAAATGGCCCATTCTGACTGCTCGATTGTTGTGTTTGTGTGTGTGTGTGGGTGTGTGTGTGTAAGTGCTGACAGGTATCTATTGATAGGTGCTTACCACTCACCGGTGGTTCATTTCCTGTTTAGAGAGGAAGCAGGGACCATGAGCCAAAGCGTTTTTAGAGGAAGTCTGATATCTCTGAGAGACACTTCTGTAATAAATTTAGGGAGCGTGTTGCCTTTGTATCTGATCTGCTTCTTCTATTCATTGCATTTGCAGATTCTATCGCTGTAATCTGATAGGTTTGGCATGTTATTTTATTGAACGGCTGTTCCAGGAAGATACCGTCTAAACATTCCCACCATAAAAAAAACAACAACTTGAGGTTCTCCAGTTTATTTTTGAAGCGTTTGTACATTTCGACAAGCCAAGCGAGATACGCAGCCTCTCCCATAAGTAAAGCTGTAGAAAGAGGGTTGCTTTGGTCTTACTTTGACTTTCTTCCTTCCTAAAGCACCAAAGCCAAACACTGTAACCCGGAGTTATCCGAAGAATACCAATTGGACATCTGGTGCGGGGGATTTCGCCGCTGGTGAATATTAACCAATGGACATCTAGAAACTTTGGCTTTTCTCCCCTCAAACCGGACATTGATCCAGGTGTACGTCTCATCCATTTCTCGTGTGCGGTAAAGCTGTCTGCACAGAGCTTATCGGTCGCCGCTACACTTGTTTTCCTGCCTGATTTATGACGGCTTCAGAAAGGTCTGCCAATCCCATAGGCTCACGTTAATGCACAGGAATCCGCTGGCGTCGATGCTACGGAAATCTTGCTCTCCCAGACAGCTTTCCGTAGAGTCCTCTATGATGAATAAGTGCTTCGTATTAATTGATCAGAGGGAAGGCGGCTGTCAGGATCCGTCACGGGCGGCGAGGAAGAGCTCAACCTCTTCTTCCTCAACCTCTGTTGTGTCCTAATGAGTAGTTGGGCGTCAGCCAGGTCTCCAGCCACACTAACGGATGTCCTAACGAGCAGGCTAGCTGACTGAAGCGGCCTACGCCAGGCCTGACAAAACGGCGTCTGTTTGAGCTGATTTATGCCAAGTGTCTATTACAAAACATATCTATTAGCTGTCTCAATCGCCCTTCTGCAGTCTCTCTCTCTCTCTCCCGCAGTGATTACGCCCTTTATTTTGATGCTGCGACTCAGTAAATCAGACGCTACTTTGGAGCGCAGTCGAGTCGAGACGTGCTAGCATAAATCCCAGATTTACAAGAGAGTGCGCGCTCATAATGGATTGATTGTGCTTTTCTCAAGTAGAAAAGGAATGATCTCTCTTCCTGACAGAAATCCACTGCTCTCCTTCTCTAGTGCAGCTTGTTTGATTTATCACATATGCCGTGTGTTCCAGCGCTCAGGCTTACTTATCAAACGCCGCTCTTCAGGAAAAGGTGCCTCAGGATTTTGTCAGTTATTATCAGAGCGGTGTTGCTGTACATTTTTGATTACACTGCAGTGCACAATAAGAAGTCAAATTATATGGCAAGAAACAAAAATATGGTCAAGATTTTCTTAGAATTGTAATGTGGACATGCGCTATTTATTGTGAAAAGTGTTAGACACAAATACACAAGTAAGTAAATAAATAAATGTCAATAATAATAATAATAATAATAATTTATTATTATTATAAATAATTAATTGATTTTAATGTTAATAAATAAAAATATTTTTAATAGTAGTAAATGAATTAATTATTATTATTATTACGCTCTCTAGAATACTCAATCGTGATTGGTACATTTCCAGGCAAGCTGCTAGTTCATGTTTCTTGTATCATTTTGTGCTCACTTCATTCTCACATAATACAATAATGTTAGCTTAAATTCATATTTTATTTATGTATAGTCAGATGGTTATTATAATAACCTGCTAGTTATTCATTATGCTTTACTTATTAAGCTGATAATTACTTGGATGCATTTAAAGTCTCTGTAACTTGCTGATTTAAATGCAATATTTTAATGGATAATATATAAATGTTGCATTAATATTACATTAATTATAACAATTTGGTTGATTAATATCAGAAGTCATACTGATCATAATGAAGTCATACCGTTTATAGTCACCGTTTATGTCTGCAGCTAGGCTAATTAACTATATTATCTGACAGGAGAATTATTGACATCATTATTATTAAAAAGTGTAATTATTTCTTGAACATTGGTGTCTTTTTTTTTCATTTTGCTGTAATTGCTGTTTTATTTTGCATCTCACAGCTTATTGCGTTAATGCTCAGTTATAAATGGAAACTCTCAGTGCAGTATTCAAGGTCATTGTCCAAGATGGTCTCAGAATTGCTTGCAGATATGTTGTGTGTGGTTTGTCCTCATTTGAAGGAACAGCCAGTGATCACTTTTTTTAAAACAAAGCCGTTCACAGAGTGTATTGTGTGTGACCGTTTTCCCCTTCAGAAATCTCAAACTGAAACAAAGAGACAGAACAAAGATAAAGCATTAGAATACAGCGCGGTGAAGCGGCGTCCAGGGGCCCGGCTCAATTCAACACCCAGAGGCCCTTATCAACTGTTCAGGAATAGTGTTCAGCCTTGTTTAAACCTGGTCTAGCCTGCTGGACCTGTAGACACACACACACACACACACACTAGAGCTGGTTAGTATAGATAAAGCAATTATATCGTGAAGTTTTTCATCTTTTTGATAATATATTTCAATATATACATGTACAGTATTTGTTTTTCATGTTTGTATATATGTATCAAGTTTTTTTAATCATATTTAATTATTTTCATTTAAATGCAACAACATAATACAAAAAGAAAAATGGAAGATATATATATATCACAAAATCTGGATCTTTATGAAGTTTAAGGACCAAATAAAGCATTTCTGTGGTTACAGTAATTACTAGGGATTTAATGATTAACCGCGAGCCGTTTGAAAATCGATTCAAATATGTGACGATTCAAATTGGTTGAGATGCTAAACAAATCACAATTCAGTTAGGTATAGGAGTTTATATGAATGTATGTCTGAGGGGAACTGGCTGTCTTTAGAAAAGTTTAGATGGTATTTTTATTTCTTTTTTTTCATCTTGCCTCTGTATAATGCATATAACGCTTTAAGCGCCACCTGCTGTCAGAGAGTGAATCTGTGTCTCATTCAGTTCGTCTGCTGTTTCTGTTTCATGCAGATATTTTTTGTGTTTAGTTTCACAAAACTGAAGTCAGACCATTCTGTTTTTGCTTCAAATTTCGAAATTGTACAATCTAATTTAGATTAAAAACTGCTCGTGTTGCATGTATGCAGCATCTTTGTTTGGATCATGATTAAAATGCAGTGGTTGCCTCTAATTTTAAATGGAAAGAGCACAGACAAAGCCTTATTTTGTTTATATGAAGATATTTCTTTTATTTGTGTTACTTATTTATTTGATTTGGGGCTTGTTTTAAAATTTCTGTTTAGTTTTGTTATTTACATTTACATTAGGCTATATTTTTCATTTAGTTATTTAGCAGACGCTTTTATCCAAAGCGACTTACAAATGAGGACAATAGAAGCAATCAAAACCAACAAAAGAGCAATAATATGCAAGTGGTATATTAGTATATTATTATTATAGTGTTATATTTCAATTTCGCAAAGAAATGTGCAGCATTTGTTTAAATCTTTTTTTTTTTTTAAATCGTGAATCAAATCGAAACGAATCGTGAAGTCAAAATCGTGAATCGAATCGAATCGTGAGTTGAGTGAATCGTTACATCCCTAGTAATTACAATAATAGTCATTTTGCATTACCAGCAAATTCATCACAAATTTATTTATTTTCAATGTTTTGTCCAGCCCTAAGCTGAACTCCCACAGGCATTCGGCCTTCCCACTGTCACATCTTTTGACAGCTGGGCTGGTTTGGTGTGTGTGTGTGTGTGTGTGTGTGTGTGTGTTTGAATGTGTGAGGTCCTGTCTCTCCCACACACCCTTGTGTCCGAGCTATTTAAAGTCATAAGAAAGAGTTAACAAGCCTTCTCCCAGCTGAGAGAGAGGAGCTTAATGAACAGTATGGAGATCAGCGATCGCTGCCTCCCACATGAGCACAGAGCAGAGGAAAGCGTATGGGTGGATGGACAGACGGATCGATGCCATCTCAAGAGAACCAGTGGGGTTGAGAGAGAGAGAGACCGTTAGCCCACAGCCCACTCATCAACCAAGTGTGTTTGTGTCCATTTCTGCTCTGGTCTTCTCTACTCACGGATGAAGTTGTCTGACATCCTGAAATGTGGAAATGCTGCAAAACAAGAGAAGATCTCTTACTACCACTGATGTTTTTCTCAAGTACCACTGAATTTTACCTTTCAGTGACACACATTCTACACATATTTGGCACATACTTGTTGTTCATTCCCTTTTGAATGGCTGCTTATGATGTTAGTAAAGGTTTCATGACAATTGTATAACCTCTATCTGGCCATTTTTGTTGCTATTCCTTTAAGATACTGTGTGTGTGTGTGTGTGTGTGTGTGTGTGTTTAGTAACTGTATATACAATTTACACTTAGTAGAATCTTTTAATATTTTTGAAAGAAGTATCTTATTCTCACCAAGGCTGCATTTATTTGATTAAAAATACAGTAATATTGTGAAATATTATTGTAAATTAAAATAGCCGTTTAAAATGTGATTGCCTTATTAAAATGTATTTTATTCCTGCGATGCAAAGCTGAATTTTCAGCATCATTAGTGTCTTAGTGTCACATGACCTAGTCACGTTTGCTCTTTAGAAAAAATTGTAATATGCTGATTTGTTGAAACATTTCTTATTATCAGTGTTGAAATCAGTTAGCCTGCTTAATATTTTTATGGAAACATGTTTTTCCGGATTTTTGATGAATCGAAAATTCAAAAGACCAGCATTTATTTGAAATAGAAATGTTTTGTAATGTTATAAATGTATTTACTTTTATTTTTGATCCTTTTAATGCAACCTTGCTAAATAAAAGTATTAATATCTTTTAAAAATATCATACTGACCATATATTTTGCATCCATATTTTGATCTAGGTGGATTGAGGAGGGGACGTTTCTTTGTGTTTTTGTCCATTATTTGTCATGTAATTTACTTCAAAAACACAGTAAGTTATTAATGAAATCTGTTTTGTGCAGATATCCGGTCACTTCAGAAGTAGTGTTCTGTTGGGAAAGAGACACTTTTGAGATGACTAGAGATGCGTGTAGATGTCCTGTCATGTTTCGGAAAGCAAACGCAAACGTTAACCTTTAAGCCGTGGTGAGCTTTTGAACCATGATCACAGGCAGCTGAATGTGTGCTGGGAAGTTCAGTCACTGTGTCGTCTGCTGTACGGTGGCCCTTGTAAGTCAGATGTTTGTATTTCCCCTCAAGGTGTCCTGTTGCCTGGAGAGAGAGACAGAGCATAAATCAGAACACTCTTACAGCCGACATCTACACCGGCCCTCTGCAGCACAGCCAACTGAGAACAGAGAATCAGAAAGAGAAAAAGAGGATCTTAATCTGTCCATAAGCCACTTACTTAAACAGCAGCATTGTGTGTCATTCAGTTGAAGATACCTTTTGAAGATACTATTTCAGTTTTTACTTTAAAGTGTAACATTTATTTCAGTACTTGAATCACATCTATAAACTGAACAACATCCGACTCTTCACTTCAGTGCCATTAACCTGAGAAACAACAGCTTTCTGATATCTGTTGGAGCAATCAGTCAGCCAATCAGATTTCTGCTTTGAAAAGCTCTTGCCGGTTTTGTTTGCAAACTGCATCATATAGTCCATGGGCGGCCCGTGGGCATCCCAACTCAAATGAGATAGCGAGGACAGTTTGGTCTTGCAGTACGGCTCAGTTGCTGGAGGCACGATCTGTGTGTTTGCATGGGACAGACAGATTATAAATGTGTGGCGGCATGCAGGCTTTGCTAATGACTGTTGTCCGAACAGCAGGAAATTTCACTGTAGATTCACACTCTTTAACCAAATAGATGTTGAGAGCTCACTGTTGCCTTAGCTAATTAGACTTCATTACTGGCTAACAAGGATCAAATAGACTTTTGCCAAACACTGCACCTGATTGGCTGGATTTTGGACTGCCCAGTCTTCCATAACGGGGACTGACAGTGGGCTGTCATATGTGCAGTGTGTATTTTTCAGAATTGACGCTAAATGGAATTGCAAAAATAATTGTTCGCAATGTAGCGAAATATATTTTGCCTGCTTGCATAATTTCTAAAAAAAAAATATATATATTTATTAAAATAACTTGTTGTATTTTGAATACTTTTAAAATGTCGTTTATTTCTGTGACGCAAAGCTGAATTTTCAGCATCATTACTCCAGTCTTCAGTGTCACATGATCCTTCAGAATTCATTCTATGCTGATTTGTTTTTTTATCAGTTGTTATTGGTGCTCGATTATTAATAGGCCTAATTGTTATTATTACCAATGTTAAAAACTGTTTTTGCTGCTTAATGTTTTTGTTGAAAACTGACTAAAAGTGAAAAATCTTAATTATTCCAAACTTGTGACTGTTATTGTAATAGTTAATTTCACAATTTGAATGTGAATTGAATTTTTAGACATCCTACAGGTGATGAATAGCTGGAGGAAAGATTTCAAAAAAGTTCAACACATTCGGAGAAATGAAGTGTTTCTTCACCTTGCTCCATAAAATGAAAGATAATTAAACGTAAAGACGTATATGTAAATTAAATACAAAATAAAGACAAGTATATGTAATATAGGCCTAAATAAATGTCTCTAGGTGATATTTGTTCAAAATGTTGAAACATTTTTTTAACTGTTAGGTTTTTGTCTTTGTCTTAGTTAAAAATTACACATAGCAGAAATGTTTAGTTTTTTTTTTTTTTTGTTCTACCTCCTATCTGCATCCTGTACCTCAATTCCAATTCAGAAATTTAATTGTAATTTTATACATATATATATATAAAAAAACCAGTAAAGAACAACTGTTTTGTGACTTCATGTGATGCAGTTACAACGTCTACCAACAGGGCCTAACAGTGCAATGCCCCATAAACAACCAAACCCTGACCCCTCGACTCAAAACATCGTTTACACTCTTCAGGAAGTCCAACGCCATAATTCAAAGCCTGATGCAGCAGCAGGCATCAAACAGTTTCACCTGTCCACATCAAAACCAAACATCACCCTCAAGCTCATCAGATGATCAGACCCGAGGAGCAGGATTGTACGAATCCTATGCGTGAATGTACCTGCGGACGTGTTTGTGTGTATGTACGTACGTCTTTCTCTCTAGCTCCTGTTCAATAATTCATCCATTCAGCGCAGTGGGGAACAGACACAGATTTATGGCTTGTGATTGTGCAATGTCTGGATTTATCAGGACCACGGAGGGAAAATTGACCAGAGCTACAAAAGGCCGTTTCTGCTTGTATTTGATCAGCATGGAAACTCATCAGAACTGGGCGGATGGAGGGAAAGAGGGTTCGTAGGGAGGTTTTCATTAAGGGATCACGGCAGCCCCCTAGTGTTTCCCATCTTCATCTGACTGATCCAGAGCCGGCCGGACCCCCGCCCTGCTCCCGATTAATATGAAACCGTTACAAGAAAATGAGAGTTTATTGATTTGCGCCAATGTTTCGAGCTCTATTCAGATGCACCGAGCGCTGACGGATAAGTGATTCCGAGTTGGAGAATAGGGTAGAGGACAGCATTGACACGGCCATATTTAATCTGTCTTACAGAGAGACTAATAGGGCCGATTTCTGTGTTTTATTTAGCAGGTGATTTAATTTAGCTTGGGCGGCAGTACGGACAATCGCAATGGTAATGCCCGTCCTGGGGACAGAGAGAAAAGAGGGCTAAGGTCTTAGATTGCCACCTACAGCTATGACACTTCCCCTTTATGGAGAGGCGCTGGGATGTGACTGGGGGGACCGAGGGGTTATTGCCTCTGCAGATTTCTCCCCTGAGTTGATTTTCATTTTCTTGATTTTCAAAGTGGCCAGTGATCTGTAACAGGCCTCTACGGCGGGCCGAGGGAGGCGAAACGGACAGAGGTTAGCCAGAGACTGGAATGGGAGTCATTGTTCCGTCTTTCTCTCCTCCTTTCGCTCTTGTCAGCAAATACTTGATCCCCTTTACGCTGAGGTTGTGTGTAGTAGGCACTGTTCTGTTCCTCTGTCATAATTCATGAGGATTTATATTATTTGTTGGGTTTTTTTTCTCCAAGGTGGCTTTTCAAGACATGTAAGCTGATTTAAAATAAAAAGAATCAAATTAAAGTACTTTTCATTTACTGAATTAAATATAATAATATAATATATAATAATAGAAAATATAAAAATAAGCAAATAAAACAGGCATTGCCACATTCTTATTTAATATATAGTCATATATTCAGCAAAAATTCATAAAGATTAGTTATTTGTAAGATATTTTTTACCCCGGTACTTTTCAAGCTGATTTAAAATGGGAGAAAAAATAATCAAATGACGTGAAGTGCATTTTCATTTATGAAGTATTTTATTCACTGAACTTCCAAAATAGGCATTGCTACATTATTTCATATATTAACCAGTTTTCCCATTGAATGTCCAGCAAAAAATAGCTACATTTTGATATAAAATATATGTAAAATATAAAAATATAAAATTAAAATATAAAACATAATAATAATTAATCATTTAATTAAGTAATGTAAAAAATATACTTTTTAAATAATTAAAAAATGTAATAATGTTTAGATGTATATATTACAGGTGCTGGTCATATAATTAGAATATCATCAAAAAGTTGATTTATTTCACTAATTCCATTCAAAAAGGGAAACTTGTATATTATATTCATTCATTACACACAGACTGATATATTTCAAATGTTTATTTCTTTTAATTTTGATGATTAGAGCTTACAGCTCATGAAAGTCAAAAATCAGTATCTCATAATATTAGAATATTACTTAAGACCAATACAAAGAAAGGATTTTTAGAAATCTTGGCCAATTGAAAAGTATGAAAATGAAAAGTATGAGCATGTACAGCACTCAATACTTAGTTGGGGCTCCTTTTGCCTGAATTACTGCAGCAATGCGGCGTGGCATGGAGTCGATCAGTCTGT